>NC_133932.1:124716630-125019661 GCF_031877795.1 Strix aluco
GTTTATTCCTCCCCAGGTGCAGAACTTGGCATTTCCCTTTTGTTGAACTGCATGAGATTCCCCTTTGAAATTTTCCTTCTTGTTGAGGTCCCACTGAATGTTAACAGAAGCAGCTAGTGACTAGGACACTCCTAGTTTTGTGTCGTGCAAATGATTGCTCACATAGATGCAGATAACAGTCCAATTCTTTATGCTTTTTGACATTTTTATTTAAATTGTTTGGTACTGCAAAGTTCTGGAGTAGCTATAGAGGGTGAACACCTCCAAGTGACATGTAATGTATGTAGAAGGGATTTTTGTGTTAACTTCATGACAAGAACACAGCAGGCTGGGATTTCAAACTATGATTGCAATTAACTTATTTATGAAGGTAAAAAAATGAAAATAATAAATGCTTTTATTTCTAAGGCAAGATGAGAACAGAAAGAAGCTCATTGAAGTGTAAAAACTTTCAAACTGCTGAAGCACATCATAACAACTGCAGAGAAAAGCTCCTAGGAGAATGCAAGGGTCTTAAATACTACAGTGATCAGCACTTGATAGTAATTAAATTAAAGATCACTGTTGCAGTGCAGAAAATCATTATTACTGTAGTATACGAAATGTAATATTGGAAACTCAGATGGAAATCCGGAAATATAAGTATTAAAATTATACAATTGGATCTTTTTTTTTTTTCTATGAAAAACAATTCCAATTTCAAAGCCAAGTGCGTTCACAATTCAGAGTATTAGAGTTTAAGGACTTTTTTTTTTTTTAACTCCAAGGACATAGAGCTGAAGAGAAATATTCAAGAGCATAGTGGCCACAAATACAATAAAATTAATGAAAGAGCTTAACTGGAATAGATCCTGACTGTAGCTCGTGTTACATTTCAAAGACTGCATTTAGATTTCCTCTGTAACATTAGAAATGATTGCAAGTAAAGTAATACTCCAGTAAATCTCAAAGGGAGTTGCTATTTGTGGCAGTTATCTGCGGATAGAAGAATGAAAGCAGAAAGAAAGAGTTTGGAGAATCCTTATAATGTGATAAAATGTTGTATGCAGGAGAAAATCATAAACATTATGATGAATAGTGTGATTCATTCTTGAGTCAATGATGATGATGGGATGGGATGATGATGATTAAGAAGAGAATACAGAACAAAAGAAGTCAGGATTAGAAAGTATGCCTTGTTTCCAGGATACCACTTGATGTAGTATAAAATATCTTTCTCTGCCCAGCTTACAGGCATGATTTTCTGCCTATCACTGCTACTTCCTGGCAGAGATTGCATCTCTTCTCCTGTACAGATTCAGATATTGGCATGGCCACTGCCTGTTCTCAATCTGAGAAGTAAAGGGATCTTTGTGGACATGGCAACCATTTCTTATATCAGATTAGTTACAGAGGATCTATCATTTAAACCACAAGGCATGGCTGGCAGTGAAATGAAAAAAAAAAAAAAAACAACTCCTCATTGAACTGAAATATTTAAGAAACTTTAAAAAAAATCATTTCATGTCAGATTACATTTTTTTCTTCACAAACACACGTGAAAAAATACCACTTTTACATGCTCTTATAATAAAAAAAAAAAAACCAAAAAAGGAAATGAGATACTACATTTGGAAACAAGGAACAAGATGGGGAAAATTTTTATGATCAATCTGTGAAGAGGATAATTACAGTGACAGTGGAGATGGTTAGGTCTTGTGCCAGACTGGGAAAACTGAAAGCGGAAATATGCTCATGAAATCAGGAAAAGAGGACTCTAAATACTTTTTTAAAAGATATTGTTTCTATTCAAGATACATTATTATTATTATTATTATTATTATTATTATTATTATTATTATTATTATTGACTTAGATAACAGTTGTGGGTACAATGCAACAGACAGCGATAAGCAGTTTGTATCCATTAGTGAGAACTCAGTCACTGAATATGATTTCCATATTTTTGAATATTGCACAGTATCCAAAATCTTTCCTGCAGTAATAGAACAGATAGATTGTACAACTGTTTTTTTTTTTTCCATGGTAATTTCAGAACAGGGTTTAGCAGGCAGTCTGAAGACAATTGCATATTTACAACAAAATAATTTTCACTGGCCAGTGTTACGATAAGCCTTCTTTTGGTTGTTTTTAGTTTAATCATTGATTAGTGTTTCTCCTTATCAAGGTTATAAGCAAGGGAAAATATTTGTCAGAAAGTTGTTTTGCAATTCATCTTAGATTAGAAATCAGTTAGTATACAGATGAAAGGTGGGTTTCTTCCACTACGGATATTTTGTTCAGTGAATATTACTATTCTCAAGGTTGTCAAATGGAAGAGGATGTTGAGGAATGGCTTTTTTTTTGGCTGTTGGAAAACTATTTTAGGCATACACCAGAAAATACTCCTGTAATGCTATTTTCACTAGTATGACCTTGGACTTCTTTTCTGGCTGAAATGCAGGTCTTTGGAAAAGACAAACGATTCCAGATGTCTGAGCAGTTGTTTGGATGGGTTGTTCAGTAATGTTCATGAACTCCTTGTGTGCTGTCTCCTGTAAAATCTCTGCTTGATGTGATCTGTGAATACTTTGCAGTGTATTGGAGGGAGCCTACACATTTATCTCAGGGCAACAGATTTCGAATGAGAAAGGCTAAAGAGAGAGCCTTATGAGACACAGTGAAGTGCTTCAGTCCTTCCTTGGATTTAGCTCCATACCTCCAAGAACATAAAGCACTGTTGACCTCCACTTTATTTAATTTTCCACTGTTACAGGTGAGGATTTATTACAGTACATCTTATCAGTTATTCTACCTGATTTGAACACTGGACATGGTTTGTAATGGAACAGATGCCAAAGGCTGCCATCATCCCTCTTTCTGCAGAGGGAGTTTGGAGTGAGTTGCTCCTGTTAGTGGAAAGGTGGGTCTAAGCCTTTCAAAAGCAAGATGCTCATAGCAGCATTTTAATTCATTTAATATGACCCCCTGCTAAATGGTATGATTTTGTGCATTTCGCCTTTGATGATTGCTTTTATATTTACTGCTTACACTGAATACTGTGGTTTTAACAGCTACAGTGTTTTGAAGCTGATTATCACACCAGTGAGTGGTGCACAATAACATAATGTGCTGATGTGCTATTTAGAAACAAAAGAAAAAAATATTCAACTGCCTGTAAAGAAACAGATTCATTCAGCTGGGTGACCAGATTCACTAAGGTAAAGGTGTGGTGCTCTGCAAATGCAAGAGAAGGCACATATGCAAAATGTGACTTTTCTGTTAATATACATGGTGTACACTGGAAAATATTTTCTATTGGGTTGCTTATGAAATATATTACCAAAACTAACACCCCTTCACACATATGCACAATCTTCTTTCAAAAACTGACACTAAATTACATGTTCCTACTAAGAAAGAACCCTGGTAGCCTTTAGTAGCCTTTCAATATTTCCCAAAGCTAAACAAAAAGCAAGCTAAGTCTGAATGACATCACTATTTGAGATAGTTGTAGATGCATTTTAGACCTGTTGGGACACTCTGTGCTTGCAGTGTTCCATAGGCTAACAAAACACGGCAAAGTGATGCAGTAAGAAACCCCTCTTTCTGTATTTCTGGGAACTAATTTCTTAAGACAGGTGCATATTTCTGGCCCCAAGTCATCAGCTAACCAACCAGAAACATGTTGTTCATCAGTATCCCCTGGGGTTCTTTTAGGGGGTTGTTTTTTACATTATGTTTTTTTTTCTTTCCAGCTGTATTTCCAGATTTAAATCTGTCTCCCCATCACCCTGTTGGTATGACATAATTTTCTTCCTTTTTTTACTTCTGAGTGTTAGAATAGCTGTTAAAATAGCACTCTATTGGCAATTTTGCTTCCCCTTTAATACAGGAGCCATCTGCTATGCTTGCTTCCCCAAGGACTGTTAGGAATTGAAACTCTCAGACATCCTCCACTCTGCATTATATTAAGATCTTTAAGATAAATGGCACAACCCATCTACCATAAAAATTGAAACATTCCAAGCCTTCTAGTTGTAACTAATCATTATCATTTAGAAGAAAAGCAGTCTTAAACTCAGTAACGTGCTTTGATTTGCAACATGTTGTCTCAATACTCAGTGTCCTAGACTGGCACAGAGTGGCCACTCTTTCTAGACTTCTATGGTTTTCAGTAACAGGAGGTGCTGGCTGTAGATAGTACTCAGAGTTGGACCTACACATTGGAATAAGTGGTGAAAATAATATTTCAGGGTTCCAGCACTGCTTGCAACCTTCCAGAGGGTATTAAACTGTCATTTTTGCCTGAGGATTAAAGACAGGACTCTATCTGTGGTTCTGGATATGATCCTTATTGCCATAGCATTTGAGCACCTATGTGACTATCCTAGACTATTTCTACCTGGAAGCTTCCCCGGATATCTGTCACCAGCTATGTAATACTGCTTTGCATTACATTGATAATGAGAGCGTTAATAAACACAGATAAAATCGCAACAGACCTATATAAAATTCAAAGCATAAGAACAGACTTGAACTGTTTCAGACAGTGAAAACAGTCTTATCACTCAACAGAAATTTGCACATATGTAAATGTCTATGTCTACTCATATGTTTATATATACATATAAATGTCATTTATATCTGTACGCAGATTTTTATCTATTCAGCATTTTTAAGTTCTAATACATGCTGCAAAGTTTGCTAATACATCAGTTTGCTAAGAAGATTTAAAGGGGTTCTTTTATCAATCTTTTGGTCTTGCTAACAAACCTAACCCCCTTCCACCCCTTTTGACTCTGATAAATGTCTGTCTTGCAGTTTGGGCCAGTGTTGGCAATGAATGAGATTCCTTCTGGAGTGTGAACTGATGGTCTGATCCAAAATAATCAAGGATTATTTAGGCTGGAAGGCACCTCTAGAGATCATCTAATCCAAGCCCTCTGCTCAAGGGTTGGACAGAACAAGGTGCCCAGGATCCTGTTCAGTTAGATTTTGATTATCTGCAAGGATGGAGATTTCATAACCTCTCTGGGAAACCTGTGCTAATGTTTTACCACCCTCACAGTAAAAAAATGTTTTCTTATGTTCAAATGGAATTTCATGTGTTTCAATTTGTGCCCATTACCTCTAGCCCATTCACGGGTCACCACTGAGGAGACTCTGGCTGCCTCTAGTTCATTCCCTCCCATCAGATATTTATACACATTGATGAGATCTCCTGAGCCTTCTCTTGTCTAGGCTAAACAGTCCCTGTTCTCTCAGCCTCTCCTCGTATGACAGATGTTCCAATTCTTTAATCATCTTCACAGTCCTACACTGTACTTACTTCATTAAGCTGGTATCTTTCTTGTGTTCGGAAGCCAACACCGAACACAGAACTCCAGATGTGTCTCACCAGTGCTCAGCAGAGGGGAAGGGTCACCTCCCTCGATCTTCTGACATTTTTCCTAATGCAGCCCAGGAAGCTCTTAGCCTTCTTTTCTTGCGAGGCAGCATTGCTGGCTCATGGCCAGTTTGAAGTCCACCAGGTCCTTCTCTGCAGAACTGCTTTCCATTGGGGAGGCCCCCAGCATATACTGGTGCATGGGGTTGTTCCTCCCTAGGGGCAGAACTTGGCATTTCTCCTTGTCGAACTTAATGATATTTCCCTCTGCCCAGTTTTCCAGTCTGTTGAGGTCCCTCTGAATGACAGCACACCCTGGAGGTGAATCAGCACTTCCTCCCAGTTTTGTGTCAGCTGTGCATATATGGAGGGCACACTCTGCCTTGTCATCCAGGTCACTGATGAAGATGTTAAACAGTATTGGCCCCAGTGTCACACCCTGCAGCACACCAGCCCCCAGCTGGACTTTGTGCAGGTGATCACAAGGCCTGGAAATTCAGACTATTTTCAATCCACCTCACTGTCCACTTATCTAACCCATATTTTGTTGGCTTGTCTATGAGGATATTAAGTATTGCCACAGCACACCATAAACTAATGGAGAAAACAAAAGTGTAGGTTAATAATGTAACATAAAGTCACTGTGAAAATTTCCATTGCAAATTAGAAGTTGTTTATCTGGCTGTACTGAAAAATGAAAACAGATAGGAAATTCAGATATAGTCATCATAAGTGAGGTTTGCTTTCAGGAAGCTGGAAGCAACCTTCAGAGTTTATAATGGAATAGACAAGCTGCTCTCTAATAAAAGTTAAATATATATTAAAAAAAAAAAGAGAAATGGCTTGATACTTTTTATAATGAATTAGTAGTAGAGAAAAATCTCAGGCATTAAACTATAAGAGGTAATAGTACAGTTCAAAGGGAAAGTGTTAACAAACATCCAGAACTAGCATATATACTAATAATGCATAATACAACATTCTTATCCTAAGGAGATTCACGACAGTCTGCAATGCAGTTGAAAAACAAAAGAAGACACATGTTGTATAAGACTAAACTTTAATATAGGATGAGGCTGTAGATTTGTGGTTGTTGTTTAAAACCTACCTGTAAATGGTTTCCGATTCCAATTTGTTGGTAATGAAGAAATTTTATCTCTTCTCACTGTAGACTGTATTTGAATAACTGAATTATCATAGAACACTGATTTAATGTATACTTCCATAAACTTTGTTTTAAATGTCCAGGGATATCAGTTGCTACTACAATAAAACTAACCATCTGTATATTTTTGTACCATTTGCTGCTGCAAAGCTGTAGAGTAATAAGGTCCATTTTTAGCACTTTATTAAACTGGTTTTGTTTCACCTCTCCTAAGGTATAGATTCCTGAGAAGATTTTCTGTTGCTTTGTCTTGCTTCATCTTTTCTCATCTCACCTCTACTGGTGATATGTTCTCACAGAACTCTATTTGGGCTTTTCTACATATTTAGGGCCTCATCTTTCATCTAGGGTCTCCTTCCAAAAAAGAAGCTGGAAAATGTAGAAATCATTTAGAATTTTATGTTCTGAATTTAAAACCTGTGATTGTGAAAGCTGCTATACAAGTGCTGTCAAATTCTAGAAAACTTCACATGCCATAAGAATTTCTAACATAAATCTCTCTAGATTTCTAGATTTGTATTCTGGAAGGACCAGTAAAAAAACAGTAATGTCACAGCTTAGGCAAAATGAGAGTTCAGTTCTTAGCTTACTATTTGAACTGACGGGGTTCCAGAAATCAGACCCTTTATCTCCTTTAGGAGTTTTGATCTTCTAGGTCTTCTCAGAATGCAGTTGTAGGTTTGGCATCTTCACAAAATGTGTTTTCAGCTACCAATCTCTTTCAAAATGGTCAGAGGAGGACATAGGCCTGTTGTGACAGCTGCCTGGTGGTTAGAAAACTCCTTCGATCTTTAAAAGAGGTGAAGCTAAACCTTTTCTCTCTCTGAGAGTATTCACATTCAATTCCTCTTGAATATATCTGCCTCTTTTAAACATCTCGGGTTTCCATCAGTATATTAGATGTTAAATAACTGCAGAATAGAGGCCACAATGAGAACTTCGAGCTACAAGCTGCACAATATAATACAGAAATAACCAGAATTCCTGTCTCATGTTCCTCATCCATTGATTCAGATACAGAGTTGCCTGAAGAGAGAGTTGTATCTCCTTAGATAGTAGGCCACTGTGAAGTACCAGTATGGATTCTGATGCTAGTGTTAGTTTGTCTAGAACCAGTTTTGGTATCTGTGTTTGGGACTGTGCTATCTCACACGGGGTCTCCTCAAGTTTCTAAGAAGTCTGACATTAATGGTCATTTCTCATCCTGAATGGAAAAACAAACAAACAAACAAACAAAAAAGCCCCCAAATAAAACAAAACAACAAAAACCCCCAAAACTCCCAAAGTCCCCTCAAGCCCCTCCAAGCCCTCCAAAACCCCCAAATCAACCAACCAACCAAACAAAACCCCAAGAAAAATTAAGACCTGCTGTAGCATTCTCATTTTTAGTTTTCACATCTACTTTTCCATAGTGAGTAGCATTTCATTTTCAAGGCAGTTCTGATTCTTTGAGAGACAGATTCAAACGGCCTGCATTTACTGAATGTTTGATTTGTCTCTTGCCTAAGCTAAAGATTTTATAAATGAAAATAGAGGTTTGATTAATGTCCCTGTAATGCTGTGCTGATTTGTGAGTCATTACCTGATTATTTTTGCTTCAGAAAAACAAATTAAATAAATAACCATGTAAACTTAAGAGAGTGGAATGGTTAAAAGGTACTCTGAGATAGAAGATGGTTTAGAGACTCCCAGGCTCAGGCTGTGATTGTATTTATTTTGGATATTGTCAGGAAAAGGAGAAGACAATGTAAATTCTTTAGAGTAATGTCAAATAGAGAACACATCTGTCCAGGTAGAAATAGCTAGAGAACAAAGAGCTTGCAGATTGTGTGTCACTATTAGTATTTATGGTTTTGGGTTCACTGTTTTCATGGTTCAAAAGGATAATTATTTTAGTTATTACTTCTTCAAGGGTTACATTTTTTGATGTGGAACAGTTAAAAGAACTGTAATGTCTCATATTTGCCTATGAGAAAAGCTAAAACACTGAAATGCTTGAGCATCCAGTATAGTTCTGCCTTATAAGAAAAGTAAACAAATTGTGCTAGGTAACTTTTACCATCAGCAAACAATCAGTAATTTGGATAAGAGAAAGTGAGTTTTTTGTGTTCCTGGAATCCCTAAACCGTTGTTAGACAAGATTGTCATGTCTGATGGTGTAGATCTAGTAGAAAAATAAAGATGAGGGTTACTCTGTAACTTGAGGTAGCAATTAAAAATGGAATAAAGGTCTTTCACAAGGCATAACAGTCTGTTTTCATAGTAACTCCTGTTCTAAAGCAGTTTCAGATGAATACAAATAATCCACAGCAGAAATATAACATTTCATTTGCACATGTGATCTTGCACTGTTTGCTATAGACCAGTTGTATAAAGTATGACTAATCAAATATTCTCATTAATAAGTCATTTAATTAATCTAGACTTCAGGCTTGCAGGAAATTATTTTCAAATTGTTTCTAATTTCTGTAAGTATAGTTGTTGTTAGATAGTTTCTACAACATTCATGGAATTTTATATATGTGGATAACTGTGATGTTTGCTTCATTTATTCAGGATTCATTATCTAAGATCTGTGACTGTTGTTTGGTTTTGTTATACTTACTGAAGGCATTTGAAGTCTGAATAAATAAAAATACAATTGTGTGATATATAGCACTTTGTGATGCCAAGCAACTGCACCCTTAGCTGAAAAGGTCAATTTATTTTGCATACATCAAACTTCCAGTACATTCAAGTCTTTCCAAAAATGGACCTGTAGTATCAGAATGAGTAACTCAGGCCAGAAGGGACATCAGGATGTCTCCGGTTCAACCAATCTCCTGTTCATAGCAGGGTCATCTACAAGGTCAGACCAGGCTTCCTAGGGCTTTTTCTTGTTTACTCTTAAACATCTCCAAGGTACTTGAACAACTTCAACCTCCCCACAGTCACTGGAAGCTGCTGTTAGGTCCCCCTGAAGTCATCTCTGCTCCACGCTGAGCAAGCCCAACACCCCCAAGCCTCTTCTTACAGTACAAACGCTCCAGCCCCCGCCGTTTCAGTGGCGTCTCTTGAACTCCCTCCACTTTATCAAGGTCTTTCTTGTACTGGAGTTGAAAAACTGGGCATAGTATCTAGGTGTGCTCTAATGAGATCTGAGTAGAGGAGTATAATATCTTCCCTGGATCTCCTGGCTCTGCCCCTCTTCCTATAGTTTAGGGTGCTGTTGGCCTTTTGGCTGCCATTGTCCCTGTGGTTCCATGTGGGAATTAAGAACTGGTGGTTAATAAAATGTAAACTGGTCTTGAGGTTAGAAGAATGATTGTGGGAAACTGAGGCAACATTCAGAACACTGTGTTGCAAGCGTCAGAAACAGCAGGCCTGCAGAATGCATGGTGAGCATGTGAGAAGTAAACAGATAAAACCTGAACGTCAGTAGGATGTAGAAGTAAAAACAAACCTATGTAAACAAGTGGTAATAAATTGGGAGCTGGCACACAGTGCAGCGGTATTTGCTCTTGGCAATGCCTCCCCTTCAACAAACTTGAGTGAGTTTGTTTTTCTTCTGCGCATCACCCCGGCCCTGGCTGGACTGAGACTGACAGTCCCATGCTCAGCTTTACCTCCCAGCAGGACTCTCAGGGCCTTATTCACAGAGCTGCTCTTCAAGCAAGCAGTGCCCAGCCTGTGCCTTTGCAGCGGCTTGTCCTTCCAAGGTGAGGAACTTTGCATTTGTCCTCATTAAGTTTCATCATGTTCCTGCTGGTCTACTCCACCAGCCTGTTTAGGGTGTCCTTGAATGGTTTCCCCAAGTCTGGTAGCATCTGCAAATTTTATAAAAGTGCACTCCACCTCCTCCTTTAGGTCTTTGACAAACTTAAGCAGAATAGTCTCAGTATCAACACCTGTGGTAACACACTTGTCCCCGGGTAGAGAATGACCCACTAAGCATCTGAGCACTATCATGCAAACTCCTTTTTATCCATCCAGTTGACCATCAATCCAGAATATTACAGCCTAATTTAGATACAATAATGTGGGAGACAGTGATGAAAGCCTTGTTAGAACTGAGATAAATAACAGTCCCTTGATATGTAAGTTCTCATCACCTTTTTCTCCTTCATGTGTCTAGTAATGTGCTTCAAGGGTATTCATTTCATAGTCTTTCTGGGACCAAAGTGAGGCTGAGCAGCCTGTAGTTCCATGAATTATCCTTCTGGTTTTCTTTGAAATTGGGAACAACATTTGTATTTCTCCAGCTGTCAATCATGTCTCTAGATCTTCATGACCTTGTATTGTACTGTGTAATGTCCTGGATACTAGCAGGAAATCACGCCATTGCCAGTATAAAAGTACTTTCCTGTACTTCTTTATGCAGAATCGCAGAATCACAGAATCATCTAGATTGGAAAGGACCTTGAAGATCATCTAGTCCAACCGTTAACCTAGCACTGGCAGTTTCCAACTACACCACGTCCCTCAGCGCTATGTCGACCCTACTCTTAAACACCTCCAGGGATGCATCTATGTTTACTTCTTTTCTCAGACTTCTCACTGAAAATCACTAGTCTCACTTGTTGTTCCAGAGTTAAAATTCAAATTTGGTCTTGATAAACTGGGAGCTGATAAGTACGGCATTGCCTTAGAAAGTGTTTGGGGGAAAATACTGTCTTAGAGTAGCAGACTGTCAGTTTAATGACAGTTGAAAATCTGTAGGTGAATCCACTCTCTTAGCTGAACATTTTGATGAAGCTGTCTCCTGCATTGAGATTTTAGTCCTCTGTATGAGTTGCACCTTTCCTGTCTTCATGACCTGCCACTAAAGGTCAGCTTGCTGTCTTCTATTGTGTATGCTGTCAGTCTCACTGACCTAGTGCTCCAGAGCAAGAAACTGCTGGTAGTGGGATCCTGGCATAGGAGAGCAGCTCTGGCAATGTGCAGATCTAGATTCCTCCTAAAAAACATGATCCCCCAGACTGAAGCTTAGCTTGTACCTCCCTGTGGTGTGGGACCAAATGTGTGAATTCCCATCCAAATCGTTGCACCATGGATAGGCACATACCAAAATGAGTTCCCTGTTATATTAGCTTAATGGTTGGACTAGGTGATCTTCAAGGTCTTTTCCAACCTAGATGATTCTGTGATTCTGTGGCTTAACATAGATTTTGGGCTGGGAACGAAGCACTGAAAGGCCTTATACTCTCCTTTCAGGATGGAAAATGTTCTGCCCTGGGATATTCCATTACCTTGTGGTTAGGACACTTTCCTGGGACTGAGATGCATACAGTTCACTATCACTGTGTTAAGGAGTCCTGAGACATCATACTTCCTACTTCACAAATTCCCCAGGTTAATGACCTTTTTGGTCAATGTAGGCTTTTTGGAGAGTGAACCAATAGAAGGTCTTTAATTCTTATTCCATTAGGTCTTATGTAGAAAACAATAGTTAATCAACTCAATAAAAATAGGGATATTTCCAAACACATCCATATGTTGTAGTCATGCAGGGATCTGAATATCTCAGTTAGGTTTTACAGGTTTTTTGTGTTCAAAGGTTTCCCTGAATTGGTCTCTTGGCACTCTGAACACCCGTACCTGGTTTACTGCATGCTTGCTCATGCCGCACAAAAAATGTATTTTTAAAGCAGTTTTCAATAACCTCTCTGTTAAGATCAGCTCCCTAGTATCTTGTTGATAAGAATACATATATGAGCATATGCTTGGCTGTATGCTGCCATCTTAGTTAATATATTGGAGATTTACCTGGGCAGTTCTAAAGTATACAATGTAAGCTCCTAGGGCTTGAGATGGAATTCCCTAACTTGGACTGTGAGCAGTCACAGAGGTTGACTAATAACAGACACTCACTGAATAGGTGAATAGATGAATAGATCTTGTCTGGTTACTAGAGTACAAATACATTAGTGTGGGGACAGTACTCTGTTACAGAAGCTACTGATTACACATTGGGGTGCTATAAATGTAATATCAGTATCATAACTGCACATATTAAAACATGTTTTAACCACAGGGTATAGCTAATTGCATGGTTTTGCCCTGTGATTTTTTTTTTTTTTTCAGGAGATACAGTATAAAATTGTTTCAAAGGATCACTTTAGTTGGTGAATAGTAAAAGACCCTTTGGTTATCAGGCATCAGACTTGTGAGTTTATATATTAGTTTATTTACAGAGTTATACCTCATTGCTTTGCTCCCCTCACTCCACCACCACAGACACACACTCCTTTTAAACAGGAATATTAGCACCTTGTGATTCAGAGGTACACCATGAAACAAAATGCATTGTGCATGTTTCAGATACTGAGTAAACAGACACAGTATAAGTAGCATGGATAGAAATGTTGCAGGATTGATGCACGTCACAACAAAATGGGATGTTATAAACAAAGGGAATTCAAAAAATCTCATTTCCTATGAAAACTGAACTTTTTAAAGAACAGGAAATCTAGCATTGTGTTTCCCCTTCATATTCACCTATGGATAATAGTTATTTTAGTATTGACATAGATCTTAGACATAACATTTTTCCAGCTGGTGATTTATTTCCCATACTATACCATGTTTAACTGGAAACCTGACATCAGGCTTTCTGAGGTGAAAATTCTCTCTGAATGTTCTAAGTGAGCAGAACTCCACAGAGTAATAAAATATAAAAAAGTACTGACAATTTATATATGCTGTTAATTCCACTGATTGTGTCCAAATTCCAAAAGCAGCCTCTGGGTATTACATTTAAACATTATCCTCTTTGCAATACTCTGCTTTGAGAAAAGAATATGTCAGGAGTTACTCAGAACAGTGACTACAAGGTTACAAATAGCTGTCAGCGAGGTCTAAAATTATTATCTTTCCTCAATGAAACTGGAAACAGAGAACAAGTTGGGCAGCAAAGTAAAATGTGGACATAATCAGCTACAGCAGTAAGGAAAGCAAAATGTGTGCTGCTGTATTTCTACCATGTGAGGGAACATCAGCATACATGAAATTATTTAAACAAGTGAACAAATTTGAAGCAGAAATTATACACTGAGAAAACCAGTACATTGGTCTAGGTCTTCAGCTGGTTTAATTTACATACTTTGGATAAGGCTAAAATTTAGAGTGTGTGTGTGCACGCATGCATGTTAAATATAAATAAAATATGACTCCTTATAAAAATACTCATTAGTTCTGTATTACAAATTTTGTTAAACTATGGATGGAACTTGTGGCACTTGTCTTTATATGTACTAGTTCTATTCACCTGTGGCTGGTTATTCACTGCTCGTGAATACCAGTAGACTCACAGTACTTAATTTGGACTACCAGAGGGCGAAGAATGGCAAATTTCATTAACTTCCACACAGATTTCCATCCTATGAGTATATTGAAGATTGTAATAGAGATTATGTAGTTTTCTGCAATGAGGGAAAAGAGGGAAGGGAAGGGAAGGGAAGGGAAGGGAAGGGAAGGGAAGGGAAGGGAAGGGAAGGGAAGGGAAGGGAAGGGAAGGGAAGGGAAGGGAAGGGAAGGGAAGGGAAGGGAAGGGAAGGGAAGGGAAGGGAAGGGAAGGGAAGGGAAGGGAAGGGAAGGGAAGGGAAGGGAAGGGAAGGGAAGGGAAGGGAAGGGAAGGGAAGGGAAGGGAAGGGAAGGGAAAAGTAAAAATAATTAGGGTAATTTAAAGTGCACAGAGTTGTGTTAGCTTTGATTGTATAGAAGCAATTACTGTACAGTGTGACCACAAATAAAACACAGGCATATGAAAAGCAGGTCATAAATATATATTTTAAATTAAAACATCAGAAAAGTACATAACGATGACTTCTGCTGATTAAATGGCATAATAAATGACAGAAGTTCAGATTTCTCATCATATTCAATATGATTGAATTAAGTATGACTGACTATGACTAAGTAAATATTTTCTTTGCAAAAACTACATGATTTCTACCGTATGGAAGTTATGTTTACCACTTAAACACATTCTCTGCCCTTCTTTACCGTATAACTAAATAGAGAGACCTGTAATCATATAGAAGATTTTTAATGAACCTAAATATGAAGTTAAAAATTCCTATGGCAGACCAATACAGTACCACTAATAATTGATGACCCAATTAAGGAAAATCCAAAATCTTTTTTTTTTCAGAATAACATTGCAAGACAGATCATTAAGCAACATTTTAAAAAATAATAGTTAGGCCTCCAATGAGGACAAACAATGATTCCTCAGCAGATCCTTTTTAACCATATGTATTTATAATCTTATCTTAATACAAATACAAATACAAAGAAATTAACTTAAAATGTAACCTGAAAAAACAGAGGTTAAAGTTGATCCAAATTACAACACATTTGTTTCAAACAAAGAGTTTATACATGGGTGGTTGCTTTATCTCAGCTGTATAGTAACTTAAGTCATGATAACCTGACTGTGTAACAGATCAGTTTGTCCTAAACTTATTTATCAACTTCTGAAAATCAGTGAAAATTTTAACTAGAACTTACAGAAACATAGTTTCTTGTGAAAATTCATGTCTATCAAATAGATGTGTAAATATGAATAGTAGTCACCCTGATGTGGTCATTACAGCAAATAAAGTGGGAACTGTTATTTGACCCTGAGGCTACCTGATACAGCACAGCCTGTGTCCATAGAGCCAAACTAAGTGGTTGCCTTCAGACTGCTTGTTGAAGCCTCCAAATTGTGTCCAGTCATGATGTCTAAGAGTAGGTCAAAATAACACCAGGGACTGCGCTAACAGTTCAGGTCTCTAGGAGATCTTGCCCTTTCTAGTTTAGGATGCCAGTTTTGTACAGTTTAGAAAATTATTCAGTTTACTAGTATAGATATAGCCATTTTTTCTAAAATCTGGCTTTAGGTATGACACTTATTAATGTCACGAGGGAACTAAATACTCAGATGGGGTTTTTTGAGAATAATCTAGGTTTATACTCTTTTTTCCCTGAGGGACTACCCTTGTGAATAGAATAGCAAGGCTACTCTAGTGAGCCCAACCATAACATTCACATGGATTCAGGACAGCTGAATTCTGTTAATCAGCTAGCCTAGCATATGATACTGGGGTAAAACCTACATTATGTCTAAACCATGATATCTTCCCTAGTCATTCCTTAGTAAAGCAAGACCAGTTGTCAGCCATAAGAGGAAATCTGGTAAACAAGCATGGATGAGCTACAGCAATATTCAGCCAGGTCCTCAGCATGGATAATTAGACTGCCAAAAAACCAGAGGACACAGCTGGTTACTCGTGTAAATAACCTGATTTCACCCCACGCCAACTTTTCACAGGGTACTTTGCAGATAAATACTGATCATGAATGTAGGGTTTTCCAGCACTGCTTTCAAGACAGACATAATTAATCTGCTACTTTTTTTTCTTTTTTCAATGGAAAATTAGAAAAAAAAAATATTAAATTGGTTGGTTATTTGACTATTTTGGCCACAACCTTAATACCTTATGAACATAGTTTGGTGGTGAGTAAACACAAGTTTTTGGATATCTGACATGTGGCTTATTGGAATTCCAACACAAACTTTAAGGAAGGACTTTTTTTTTATGACTATGATTGAAGGAATTAAGCAAGGCACAACTGACAGTAAAAAAACCTTCCCCAAATACCTTTCAAAACCAGTCCCTCCAGGATAAGAAAAGAATATATAAAACACACTCTGTGCTGAAACTTAAAATTGCCCTTGTTTATTTTACTTGATTTACTGCACCCTTTACTTAAGTTCCAGATGAATTGTGTTATATTGCCAACTACTGACAAATCATCTTCAGGTATTGCCCAAAGATTTGATGTTAAATAATCCCTGGTCATTACTCCAGGCAATTCCTAACTGAAATGTCACAGAAAGTGAGGATGTAATTAGTTACTTTCCTTCCTTCAGTTTTTCTCTGCAGACTGATTCAGTTTCATGATCAAAAAAAAAAAATATTTATTTTATTTTCTATGTCATACACATTTCTACATCCATGTGCATCTTCTAGTTGATGAAAAATCACCATACCGTAAATTAAGGAGCCAGAGCACAGCTTAGATGTTCAATGGGACCATGTGTGGGTGAAATGGCCCATCTACTCAGATGAGTAATCATTTTGAATTTCAGTTCTTAAAGGAAAAGCAGTGAGCTAGATTGAATAATATCATCACTACTTCGATAATAGTAATAATAAATTCTTGTGGACTTAAGGGTATTCTTTTAACTATCTGGTATATCTTCAGTTTGAAAATCACAAAACTTTGCTGAAAGGTAAGAAAATTTTCAGGTTTCTTTGATGTATTAGGGAAGGGTGGACACCACCACCACAGTTTTTTTCTGAACTCAGGATTTTATTGTACATATTCCATATGAAAGCAAGTCTGAATAAATTGCTCTTATGAGTTACAGAAAGTGTTTAATCTTAATTCATATTACAGTGAACCCAGAGAATTTTCATCAAGGTTAAAAGGTTTATAAGTCTAGCTATGGATAAATTTTTGGTGGCTGACTGCATACAAAAGGAAAATCTTTAGCCAAGGAAATTGTCAAAGGCTGCTTTTGTTAGACATTTTGTAAAATCTACATTAGAAGCCTGCAGACTATTTAAAAATATCATTCAATGGCATTATCCTTGCTTTGACAGGGCATGCTCAGCATTTTGTAAAAAGATAAAGTCCTATGAAAAAAATAGAAACTTCACTTAAGAAAATGTAAATACAAAATAATAAGTAACATCAATTCAGAATAGCTAGTGCTACTTTTTTGTATCATCATGAGGTCAAACTCACTCCTTATTAGAGCGTGTTCTTCAACTTCTGTCTTATTATTTTGATTCCCCAGAGGTACTGGATAAGTAGACAACATAATATACTCTTGCTTTATTCCCTATAGTCAAGCTTTACCATGTGGTTTGCCAAATTATTATGCATAGAGAACTAATCTCTAGATGCAAAGCTACAAGCCTGCAAGGATTTAAAGCACAAGCAGGAAACTATGCGTGTTATTGTTACTACTTATCTGGGATGTGACTACACAAAGATAAATAAAATTGCATGCCCTTGGATAGGCTCAGACTACTTCTCTCAGTTACTGGGTCCTTTTCAAAATACCTATTTAACTCAGATCAATTAAAGAATAAATGAGTAACTAGGTGATCTGTCTGCACAGATAATTGCTTGTCTGGTGTCTGAAGTTTTATCTTTAATATCTCTTCATTGCAAGAAAGCTAGTATCCCTTTGAGAGGGATGACTAATGCCTATTAGAAATATTTTAATGAATTTCTGAATTGCTGGGGAAGGTGTCATAGTTTAATGGTAGATTTTTGCTCACATAGCTGTCTGTGGAAAATTTTAGGTGCACTATTATCTATTAAGCTCACAGTGGGTAACAGTATAGTCCTAAGTATATTTGCTGCCTTTGCAGGAGGTTGAAGCTCAATATTCTGTTGTGTTGGAATCTTATTACAAAGTTAAACATGGTTCTTCTAGAAAAGAGTCATAGCTACCAAACTGGTTTGGAATCTGGTCTGTTTTCTGGAAGGTTTCCTTTTGGAATTTAAGTACTCAGAAACTGAAAATTCAGAAAGTTTAGCAAGAGGAAAATAATATTTCCCTGAGTATCCATCATACTGACTTTTAACATAAACTAAGGCTACTATTAAGATTCCGTTCCTAAACCAGTTTATATTTACACTATTTCCTGCACTAAAGTCACAGTTAGATTAGATCACAAGAACAAGTGTGTGCTCTGCTCTTTACCAAGTCTGAATACCCCCAGACTTTAGGTTAATTGCTGCAAAGACTCCAGTCTGAAATTAACTTAATCCTCTTTCTTACAGCATACTTTTTTTCAACTGTTACTGAATGGATTGATTCAACAACAGAATGTATAATTAACTGGTCATTTATCTATAACATGTCAGTAACAGTTGTGTAAAAATCAGTCTCTTAGGTAACCAACAGAAAAGATATCTGCATGACATGACATCATCAAAATCTTGTGAGATTGTTATATCAAGAGAGAAGCAGCCTCTTGTGACATTTGTGTCTTTTCTGTGAAGATTCAGATGGGGATAGTAGTGGAACCATTGAAAGAAAGAAAAAGTAGGATTATTATGAGGTAATCTGGTGTCAGTAACTCAAGGCCAACAATCACAATGCTATGTTACATCCTATGCTTGATCCCAGAGAAAAGGGATCCTGATCTTGATTAGAGGTGAATGTTACCCTGCAGTACAGACAGATACCTGGACATAAATTGACTGAGCCTGAGGTGATGTTGAGTCAGAGCCTGTGCTGGAAAAATATCATGAATTAAGCCAAAATAATACTATGTGGAGCTGTGATTCTCAGGAAGGATACACTGACATAGTGTGTAGAGGAAACTGAAATTCAAGACATTTGTTCCTCTGATTCCTCCATATCCTGAAAAGTAAACTGTCACTCAGAAAGCATATAGATCCAATATATTAAATGAAAAAGAGCACAGCAGAGGAAAATTATTTTATTAATTTTAGAAACTAGTCATTACAGAAGAAATTTGTTAATTTAACTTTTCTGGTATAGCCCACAAGACCAACCACTTACAAATATAGTACGGATACCACAAATATAGCATAGGTACCACAGAAAGTAAGACTATAAAGTCTTATTCATTAACTCCTTTTTTCTCTTATTTCAAATTATCTGGAAGAAAAGAGCTGACCAATATTTTTCATTTCTGACTCAAAATTAAAGTTCATTGTAATGTAGAAATGTTTCAGCCTTATTTCTCAGATTTCTGTCTTTTCTCAGCTCTATGAAGAGGTTTTAAAAGATGAAGCAAAGACTGTCAGACAGTCCATAAATGAAAGAGGGTCTTTTTAGGGTAAGGGACAGAAAGGGTTTCTGATTCAAAGACAGAATGGCATCAACATGAAGAAAAGTGTGCTTGAAAGAGTGTGATAATTAAAGGAAGAGACTATTAAAAGCATTTTATCCTTGCCAGAATAGATGTTTGGTTACAGGTGAGCATACACTGATATCCAGTAGAATTTACCTCTCATAAGCCCTTTCTTCATCCACTGTTTAAAACCAGCATGTTCCTCCAATCTTTCCTGTCTACAGCATTTCGAAGAAGACTAATAAAATGTTCAGAATAATATTCAGTACATTAGCACGAGTTGAAAGCAGACTAGTGTAAAGAATCCTCCCACTTTCATTCCACGAAGAAAATCTGTTTTTAAAAGGTTTGCTCTTTCTCCGTCTTTGTATGCATTTGTTTGTCAGTGTTTTATTTCTTTTGGTGAAGTTAACAGCCCCTAGGATCCCTCTGTTCTGAATAAAGCACAGCACATCAGCAATGGAGACACATGTTTTTTTCTACCCACGAGTTCAGCACTCCTAAATCTAATCACTGGTAATACCAGGAGGCTGGTTTGAAACCAGTGAGTAATTTGGAACTGACCTTAAGCCCAAGAGCTCTGCAGGCTTTTCATTAACACTTCATAGTACAGGAGGTAGCAAGGCATTGCTCTTTTCAGTCTGTGTTATAAGTTTAATTTCTAAGGATGGAAGATTTATCGCAGGTGTTACTTAAAAGACAGTGCTATATTCCTTTCAGAACAAGTCCAGACGTAAATTATTCTAGCTCTCAGAAGAGAATACGCTTTCTTTGTCATGGCAATGTCAGTAACAAAAAGCAGAACATCACTGCAGTTTACTTACAGTGTGCTGGTGGAGATGTTCTGGAAACCACCTGCCTAGGCTAAGTAAATCAGGGTATCTCAGCAGTTTCATATGTAGTATTTCCTCCATGTTTTGGTTATCTTTTCTTTTGTTGCTAAACTTATTATGGGGGCGGTTTCTTTCTGAAGCTGTATTTCAGGGAAAATTTCCTCCTCTCATCTTCCTTTTGTCTTTCATCTTACCTCTTTCTTCCCCCCCGGTTACAAACTCTTTGGAGGATTTAGTCTCAGCAAGGAAAATAAACCCTTAATGGTCTTCATGTTCTCTTACTCCATGGCCTCAGTTGAGGCTGATAACAAGGTTTGTTTTCACTGGGCTGATTTTCCTCATATGGACATTTTTCTGTAGAAAGCTGTATAAAATATACTGCTTCAATTGAACTGCCAAAGAACCTTCAAAGGGTAACAAGTTTGAGGCACAGTTAAACTAGGTTAAAAATCAGTGATCTACAGCTGAAAGCTTAAACAACTAGAGCTCATTAACCCTCAAAGCTTAAAATGCTTTCTAAGCTTCCATGAACTGTACTTTTAGTCACTTTTTAATACTTTCTTTTTTGCTGTTAGAACTTATAAATTTAATTAAATCAGGACATTTTATGTTTCAGTTCTGGGTATCAGGCAAAGATGGATTGTATTCAGGCATAAGTTGTGAATTAAGAACAAATATTGCTTTGAAAATCTTCCTTTATGTGTACACGTAAGTCCTACAATGACTGAACTTGCGTTACAGAATCTTTGTAAGTCAGAAGGCAATTTTAATTCCAAATTCTGGAGGATTTCATTAATAAATATGGGAATACAAATCAAGTAGCATTTCTTATTGAAGAATAACAAATAGTTAAATTTGTGTGCGAGTCTATACTTCTGTTTTGTCTCTGCACTTACAATTAGTAAGAAAGAAAAGTAATTGCACATTATTTCTTACTCATTTTGTAACATTACTTGTGTTTTCTATACAGTAACTGCATTAAAATTCTTACCTTGACTTCTAGACAAGTTTAGAGAACAAAAAGGAAGAATATTCCTCAACAATAAGAATATGATAAACATTTTGCTGAAGTATAACAATTTTAGGAAATAGACTTGAGATCCTTATGATGTCACCAAGAATATCACTTTTTTATTCTGCGTGGATTTATTATCCATGAAAGATACCAGACAGATGATACCGAAGATGAAATTACTTTATTCATTGACATATATGCTTCAACACTGACCTGTAAAAGCTTCTCAAGGGGAGGAAAATAGTCAGATATTCACTTTTGGCTAGACACTATCATCTTTGATGAATGATGTCTTACTGTAGAAGGACTCCATTGGGACTAAATATAGTAAAAAG
Organism: Strix aluco; assembly: GCF_031877795.1. NCBI lineage: Eukaryota > Metazoa > Chordata > Aves > Strigiformes > Strigidae > Strix > Strix aluco. The sequence goes on from NC_133932.1 coordinate 124,738,219, forward strand.
AAGTTGCTAATGTAGGGGTAGAAGAACTCTAACTAAGTCAGATAGATGAAGTAGTGAAGTTACAGAATGTGGACTTTGTGCATCCCATGAATTTCAAGGAAAATCTGTATCATGACAGTCATTTATTCTGGCTGACATAGTCAAGAGAAGTCTCTTCACCCCATATAAGGTCAGTTTTTGGATTAAGTCAGGTTCAGATTTCAGAGTGAGGGCCTCTCTGTGATCCTGACATCTCTGGCAATAGACTGGAGAAGTTGCAGGGAGGTAAATTCCATATGTCCCAGCTGCCACTGTAATCCCAAACTGCATTTATTTAGACAGTTGTTACATCAGTCCTTCTCAACTACATCTGCAATAAGAATAAGTGGCAGTAAAATGCTGGTATATTTACATTAATTCTCCCAAAGGCAGTGACTGGGTAGGGGATGCCATTACCAGTTCACTCATAAAGGCTTCATCTTTCCACAGCTCATTTTCAGAAAAAGTTTGTATGATTCTCTTTTTATGTAGAACACCATCCACATGGCTAGTAGGAAAATCAATGCTGAATGAGGTGTGACTTCTGTGAATGTAAGGAAGAATCTAAGAAAACTGTCAGATCGGGGGATTTTGTTTTGAAATAGTCGTCTTAAAGGGGATGACGAAATGTGGTCATTTTGTATCAAGCTGAAATACACTCATTTTTCTGGAAAAAATACTCTGCTGTTGAAATTATTCTGCCTTTTATTCAAGCTAAAAAAGGCAAATTTCAAAGCAAAAATGTAGTGATATATCTAGTATTTTAAAGAATAAAATTTTATCTTTACATAAATATTGAAGGTTGCAGGATGACATCTATGCAAGAAGCAAGGAGACAGATGATTTGAACGTTTTGTCAATAAACTGCATAGGAAATGAAATCCATGTCTTGATTTTAGACTGCTGTGTGAATTTGAATATATTTCACTCTTCTCCTCCAATAAACGATTCTGGTTTAGTACCTCCCTATATTCTAGGCCCATACGATAAATAATACTGTGGTCAGCTCAAATGTCAGATGGACACAAATCTATTTACTACCAGTTTTGGGAATTTTGTGATATGACCAGGAAAGAGATCCTTTTTGACTCTCAGATGGGAGACAAAGATTCTTCACAATGTTCTGTACAAATGTCCTACAGGTGAAGTTTTGCCAAAGCCTCTCTATAGAACTTAAATGTCTCAGTACATCTCTGAGTATGGTAATCTATTTATCTCCAGGTAAGCATATAAGGGGATTTCACCAAACAAGGGGAAAAGCAGAGTTGACTCACACCTTGTATCTATCTACCGCCTTGTAAAATCACTGTTTTCAAAATTATCTAGCTAAAAGCAAGAAAAAGCTCAATACCCGTCTGATGGTTTTGGCAAAAATTTTTGCTTTTCTTGTGAATGCTAGCATTGATTTTCAATAATTCTTCACAACTGAACAAAACCTTAAAATACTTTTTTTTTTTTTTCTTTTTCTGCATTTCAGCTTATTTCTGTCATAACATGTACACTTTCATGTGCTGTGCCTATGTCTTCAACACAGGCATGTTAATCTTGTTATTGACACATGCAAATTAATTGTAGGGTTCTGGGTATGGTCATGTCTTGTTCACAGACCAATTTTATTATTTCCTTCTTGATAAACAGTCTCTCTTATTTATACGGAGCAACATAAGGCCAGAAATGGCTCAAACCATCATATAAGGACAAGGAAAAATGAATTTTGCATCTGAAGAGGAGCCGCTTGCCTGAGGATCAGGGATGTGGAATCTGCATCTGACAGTAGCAAAATCTGCACAGCAACAAGGACTAACCCAGCTGGAGAGAAGGGAGAGACAGTGGCTGCCACATAGCTGTACATGATGCTTGATTACAATTTTTCAGTACATTTTTTTATGATAAACACACTACAGCTCATGAGCATTCTGTCTTTAGGGTCTGAAGAGGAAATTTGTGGTCAGGGCCCCTGAAGCCACAGGGTTTACAGCTGGTTTTGGTGCCTGTTTCATTCTCTTCCCAGGTGCTTACAGGTGCTTTTGAATAGGATGAGGCCAATCCTTATGTGGTGATGCAAGAATGAAAAGAGCAGGACTTTATCCAAAAGTCCAGTAAGACCCAGATAAATCACAACATAAACAACTGGCCAAGTAAACCTTACTGCCCTTCTATAATGACTCTCTTCAGCTATCTCTCTCTTGTCACCATACACCCACCAAAACAGACCCAGCTGGCCTCTGAGATCTATGATTATACCTATGTGCATCTTTAATGGTCTGCAATGTTAATAATGACATCTTTCCTCTGTGTACTCCACACTGTAACTAAATAAAATACAAGAAATCAAAACAATTTTACTTTTTTATATTGTGGGCTGTCTTACCTTTTTTTCCTAGAATGTTTGTCTAGTATGAACTCTTTGCTATTGTAATTTAGCAATAGCATGGTCATATTCATTTGATTTCAACTCGCAATTGTATTTTCTTATGAATAGTCAGCAATCTTGATTCGTGTTACTTTTCCTGTCAGCTTTCCTACCATAATGATGAAGGGATGGTGCATTCTTGCAAGACGATGGGTTAAACTTGTAAATATATAAACCTAGAAAACAGTCTGTATATATCTCAAACTGTTGACAATTTGCTTGATTCTTTTTCTTTTACATTTAATGAAATATTCACCAAATAACATTGCAGTTTCAAATTTCTCTTGTCCTTTGTGGTTTTGTTGTGTTTTCAGGTATCACTGTGACTGGTTCACAAATTTCTCATTGGAATGTAATGGGGGTTTTTTCTGAAGTTAATGGGACATTTTTATTCTACTTGTAATAGTCTCACTAGATGTTAGTTTGTAATTTTCTCTGTAACATCTCACTGTTCAGAGAAGGGCATCATGTCAGGGAAACGTGTTCATAACAATCTGAAAGTTCTTCAGTTGATGTGTATGACTTTTGAGGCAGATAACTGTTTTGGCTTTTATGTGAAAAAGAGCAAGGACTACCTGAAACTTTGTTAACTTTAAAGTTGTTTTAATGCTGCTGATTTTTCATCTCTACTGAATCTCATGTAGAGATACAGGGATTAGTCCATGGACATGTGGTTGTCTTGCACACTTCAGTTTGTTTTCACTACATCCTTTTTCAACACTGAAAGTGGTTTGAGGTTTCAGCCAGTTTATTCTGCAACAGTAGTCATGCGTTGGAAATTTCAGACAAAGGTAGAAGTTCCCCTATGATTTGCATATAAGAATTTCTTCTATAAAATAATTTCAAAATAAAAGATATTTCTTTCTAATCTCAGGCAAACTCTGTACATGCAGAAGCATGAGGATCTTGAACAGCTAATACACCTTACACTTTCACATGTACACAACCTTTTGTGTAATCTACTAATTCACTGGGAACAGTAAAATGAGGTAGCAATGAATTACACTGGCTAATTAAAGATTCCTCATTTTTGCCAGTTGCCTTTGAATATCTTTTACTTAGCTGTCATATGATAAGCTAAATAGGAGCAGTTGTATGACCTTCAGTATATCATTATCTAATATATGTACAGGTAACACATTGCTTATTATTACTTGTTCCCAAAAACTAAGGAGTGCACATACATAAATATTATTGCATAAAAATCTTTGTCCTGCTGATGTCTACCTAATTTTTTTCCCTAGATTATTTATCTTTTCTCTATATCTTGAATGATCAGAATGATCAGAAATATAAGTAGCATTTTACATGAGAAAAAATATCTTGCCATTTTTCTTCTTGCTGAATTAAATATTGTACAGGTGTGGGTAATTTAATATGCAACTTATACATCTTGAACCATCCTAATTGTCATCTACTAAAATGAAGAAATGCCCAGGCAATGGGACCAGATACACAAATAAGAGGAATAACGTCTATCTTGCTACAACAAAAGTTTTTAATCACCTTACATATGTAGAGACTGCCCTCAACAGGAGATAATCACTAAGAAACCCAATTTTAGCATGTAATATTTTAGATCTTAGAGAAGGTTAGACATGAAAATTTCAGTTAATGAAACAGTCTGTTCACTTTCTTAGGTAACGTTTTTTTTTTTAATGTGTGTACATGCTAATTAGTAAAATACCAACTGTTTTGCACATGATGTTTTTCTTTCATCATCCCTTAGTAACGTTAGACTTTCCAAGATATAAGGGATAAATTTACACAGAGACAGCTATATAGTTACTTTTAGAACTCTAAATCTTTCAAATCAACACAAAAAATGAAGGTATTTGTGTCTGTTTTTCTTTATATCAACACAACGCTATGGAAATAATGTTTGCAAAAGCCAACAGGAGGTAATGGGCAATGATTTTTATTGTTCTGTTCATTCCTCTTTTCTATGACATCCTTCAGAGTATTTGCTGGAAATAAATGTTATGATAAACTCAACATTCCTAGTGAATTTTTTCAAAGTATTTATTACTACTTCCCTTTGGTAAAGTTCATATTTTTTCACATCTTTGTTCTCCAGTGTGATGCATTTTATAACAAGTTGTCAGCCATTTCTGTTTTTCTGTTTCTATAGGGTTCAGCAAAATTATGCTTATACTGTTGTCAGATGGGAAAGATAAAAACAGACGTACAACTTAATGGAATGATCTGTAATGCATTAGTGTTGAAGAGCCCAAAACACTGACTGGCTCCGTACTATGCAAGATGCTGCACAAACACACAAAAAAGACAAGTCTGTCCCAGATCTATGTGCTTTGAAGGAAATAGGAAAAGGGTAGGTAAGTGAGTTGAAATATTACCCCTATATTAAGTCCATGTTTTCTCATGTTACAAGGCACTTGAAGTTGGTTGTCCAAGAAATAAAAGTGGTATTTAAAGAAGTATCCAGGGATTATTTGATTTCCAGGAAAGAATACAGTTACTTCAGCCTTGCGAAGTACTCCAAGAAAATGCACATGTTCTGTATGGGTGTACTACAGTTCCTGCTCAACACACCTGACATGACCAGACCCTACAACAATCTCACTGTCTTTCCACACTATTTTGACATGTTTGATTTCAATATCATGAATACAATTTGTGATAAAGGTTGTCCTTCTGAACAGGAATCACAAAGGAAAATACTCTTTTTTTGCTGTCTAAAGTTGAGGCAGTGCAACAAATAATACTAGCCTGAAGCAGAGTAATGTGCTTGTCTTCATTGAAGAGATAGAGCAGGCATGCAGTCTTCCCTCAGCTGTAGTTAAAAAACACATCTTCTCTGTCCAGAAAGTCGAAGCTCTCCTTGGGTTATCTCCCAGAATGATCCTGTTATCAAAGTGATCAAGAGGGCTATTAAATACAAAAAACATGCATTCTTCCAGAAGCAAATACTAAAACCTGGGAGACCATATTCCTTGCTGAGTGACTAAACTAGGCTAAGCTCACCCTCCATCATTTTTCCTTCTTTTCTTCCATGAAAATTGTATTCTTTGCTTCACAGCAGGGAGTGGTGTACAGATGGAGTAGGTTTTCTTCCCTCCCTAAACCTATGACACGGTTCACACTTGGGTAAAGTAAACTTTTGAGTTTAACCTTCCTCAGGCTGATAAACCTGACACTGGATTTTCATCTTCGTCAGTGCATTTTCTAACATCCAGTCCACTATATAAAAGTCAGTTAGCACTACTAAGTTGGTTTAAGTCGCTCTAATTGCTTAACTGCTTATTAAAGTAAAATGATCTTTGCATTAGGTATATTCAAACCAGTATTCAAAAGTGTCTTCAAGCAACTTGACAACTCTTCTGTACAGAATATAGATCATCAAAAAACACAGCCTCCAGAGGTGTTCTGGATATGTTGTTAAACCAAACTGTTGATACCTTTATTTGGAAAATAGTCATTCAAGTAAGAACACTCCATGGAAAATGTAGACATCAGCTCATCAGAGTTATTTTTCTATTTTAGATTTAGGTATATCAAGACTATTCTTTTTATAGCTGTTAGAGTGCTTCAAAAATGGACTGGAAGTGATTTTGGTGGCATTATTCAGAGCAAAATCTACAGTCTGAACTCAGGGTTCAAGCCCTGTAGTCTTGTACCCAGCATTCCTTCTCACTTTGGGATTGTCAATATTCTCTACAGTGTTCCAAACTTTTTGTGGTATATATTTCATTGTCTTTCAAAAATACAACTGAACATATAGACTATTTAGAAAGGTATTTCTTTCTAGAGCTTTAAATAGCTGAGAAAAGGGGCAGAAGAGCAAAAGTTATTCCACTGACAGCTATATTAGCTATTCATGTATTTTATATCAGCAGAAATCTGAGGGAGAAACTGAAATCTTGAAGATATTTTTGGAGAAAGAGCATAGAGGGATTAAGCATAAACTCTTAAGAAGCCACAATTCTTCTTTAATGCAAATATATTAATAATGAGAACAAAGGAAAGGAAATTGAAAATGCTTTTCTAGGTTGACTACATGATATCAGTGCTATAGCACTCTGATATTTCCACATTTCCCAGCAGTGTGGGATGAAGGAGATTTCTTATTTGCTTTGCCATTTCTGCCAAGGAAAGCTGGTTTGCTTCTGTCTCCTCTCAGTTGAGTGGTAGTGGTAGCATGCGTTTCTTCATTATTCCTTTGCTTAAATTTTAATTCTGGCCAAGGAGACAGAGAGGAGAGCAGTGGCATTTTTCTCAATATCCTACCCTCTTGCACCTTTGCTGTCAGCCTAACTACCTGATGATATATATCTGCATCTCTGAAAGGAAAATGATCTAATCCCACAGTGCACCATGCAGAGTTGGCAGGTAAATAAACAACTGACAGATTTCTAATGTTCTTTTATATGGTAGATTCTTTGCACTACAATCTTAAAGCTCTGGAAATGGGCCATTGTCATCTACTGCTTCATTGCAGAACTCCTTTGTTAAAATTTTTTATGTTTAATCAGATGAAGTGATATGCTATGCTGAGCAAACATTGATGAGTTATCCACTAGTAATCTGTTTTCTCCAACAAAAGAGTGTTTAAAGATCTCTCTTATGGCACTCTGTTCATGGAGTTCCTTGGGTTTGAATCCATACAGCTGAAATAAGAGAGAAAAAGATAGAGGTTTCTAGTCAGATGAATACAGCAGTATTCTTCTGTATCATTTACTAGGGTTTTGGGAGGTTATATTATGTTTCTTTTTATGTGTTTTGTGTACTGTGTTTGAAATACTATATAGGTTCAGAAGAACTGAAAAAGTCTAGGCAATTTTTTTTCCAAATTGCTTTTCTTCCTGGGCCAGTGAGAAACTCTAAACTAAAAATCAACACCTGATTCTCACTGGGTACCAGTTTTTATAGATTTAGACTTTTAAATCAGAACAGTCCATTTTTAACACATGGTTTGATAGCATGGTTCACAGAACTTCATGCAGTTATGCATAGCATAGCCTTTTCACAGTTAAATAATTGTATGACTTGGTAGCAAAAATTTACACCAGTGTAACCTGATTGAATTCCCTAATCAATGGTGAAAACTATTGAGAACTACCTTGCAATCTCTTGATTTTTGTTCATGGAAAAAGACTAAGGATAAAAAGTTTTAAGGGTAACAGAAGCTCCTGATATATAGCTTTATAACTGTCCATACTGAAACACACTACTTGCTGGATTTTTCTGAGCAATCCATACTGCTTCAGATCAGTGTCCCATTCTTTTTTTGGCTATTTCCTTCACTGTTTCAATATCGGTAAACTTTCTTGACTATGTTATTTTCTCCTGTGAATCATTGTTAAAAATACTACTAAATATAGTTGGAAGACATTTCCTTTTTCTTCACCCTAATATTTCTGAAAAAAACATTCATAGCACATCTTCCATAGTATTCCCACCATGGTTTGCATCTGTAGTCAAATAATGATTAATAACAGCCATAAACTTTGGCTGTTTATCTCTTACTTGTCCCCCATTTTCCTTGCATACTCTTTCTTTGAAGCTTTTAATAGAAATGTTGCTGAATGAATTGTTTGCCTCCTTTCGTATGCTTTTCTGTTTTGCAGTCTATTCCATCTAACAATAAAGCAGTAACTATTACCTGGTGTCTTACAGACCTCCAATAGTCCACAGGCCACAAGTTGTAAGACACTGCAATAAAGTGCTTAAAAAATGTGTCAATTTCTAACCCATTAGCAATTATCTTTAAGAACTCTCACAGCACCAGAGAAGATGGATGAGTGCATGGCTCCTTGCAGAGGAAACCTTTGTGAGTGGAACAGTACACATATCAATTCTGAAGCACATAAATATACCAGGGAAAATACTGAATAATCTGTAAACACTTAACAAGTAACAAGGTGTTAATAGAATAAACATATTGCCAGACATTTGTATCAAAGCATATTTTCAGACCTAATCACCCTTTATGAGGTGGTAACTGACATAGAAAATCCGGAATTTAGAATATTTTTAAAATCCGATAAACATTTTACATTGACTTTACAATGACCACATTACAACACAGTGGTTATAGACCAATTGAAAAAACATATTAAAATAGATGTAGTACTTATTTACAAATTTTGAAGGAGGAATCAAGTGTCCTGAATTGTATACCATTCAATATTTTATTAATAATTAATTTTCATTGTAAGTGGAATCTTGGAATAAATCAATGAATGTGGGAATGGGAGAGGCAGTGCTGGAATCTTGTCTTGGAAGGGATCAATAAGCACCACTGACAGACATCAGAGATGATTTCTTAGTTTTATTTCCTCTTGCAGCAGACTTCAGGAAGCAGTGTCAAGTTTTAACATGTTACAAAACATACAGAAGATTAGAGACCAAGAAAGAACAGCAAATAAAACTATGAGCTTTAGAAAAACAAGAGAAAGAAAAAGCTGGTGTTGTTGACAGACAAGTTTTGTTCAGCTGAGGAAGGACATGTTGAGAATTTAGCATTTACGGACATGCTCAGAATTAGCCATTTATGGACAAATTTTCTATTTATGGATTTATGAAGGTCTCTTGTTCTACATGTCTTTTGAAGACAGAATGAGAAATAATAATCTTAATTTTTAGCAGAAGACATCTTTTTTGGAGGGACTTTCAGTCTAAGAGTACAGTTGATAACTAACTGATGGAGGCTGTAAAATTCTCATCATTAAAATGAACACAGATTATACAGACACCTGACTAGGACAATCTAGATGTACTTTGTTCACCACAGGATGGGAGTTGGGACCACAGGACTTCTGTAAGTCATTTTATCAACCTGTGATTTATGTGCTTCGCCCATCAGAAAGACAATTTATTAAAAAATTTTGTTAACTCCCTCTGAATGTTTAAGGTGACTAGCTAAAAGGAGTGGTGTCTGCTTGTCCCATATGTATTTAGTTAGAACAAAACCACTTACAGTTTCTGTCAGATTGTAAGTAGGGGAGATTAGAAAACTTTCCATTTTACTAAGTATATTTATTTTCACCATGTTGCTGAGATGTTGCTATAACTTTTTAATGGAATGCCATTTATAAGAAAGACTAAATTTTATTGTGGAGTTGAACCAGTGTCTACTGCAAATACATTTTCCCTCAACAAGCATGTAAGATACCATATTACCCTTTAGAGCTCTGACCACCTCTTCTGAAAAAAAAAGTTACCATTATTAGTGCTCAACTGAGTAAACATCAGCAAAGTGTGGATAATATTTTTCTGAAAGAAATTTACAACACCACTTTATTTTGGAGATTTTTCAACCATTCATCATACTGGAATATGCCAGAATTTGTGTCCAGCTTTGTAAAGCACAAAAGCTTCTAGGTCATTTGGTTTTACAGCTGTGTGCCATGTCTGGGAATTAAATGAATTATTAGACAAAATTAAATTGTATTCATTTAAAGATTAGATACTTAGTCTGTTTATTTGACCTGATTATAACACCCTAATATATTAGCTGCAAACATGATCAAACTTCTTATACTTAGCTAATTAAGACTGCAGTTTTCCACTTATATTTTGCAAAGATTTATTGTGTTTATTCCAAAATGGTATTTTTTTTTCATATTGCATTAAAGATGTAAGTCTATTGTTGTGAGAGAAGACTTGTAACTCCCTGAAACAGGGCCTGAGAGAAACAGGCATGTGAGGAAAAAACAACCTGAGAGAGATAAGGAATGGGGGAGGAGTTCCTCTGAGCTGAGGAATGTCTCAAACATTCGCAAGTAATGAAGCTATAGCCACGGGGTGGATAATGTGGAGTTTGGAGCTGATAAGGCTGCCTGGACAGCACAGGATGCAGCTGAAGAAGGGAGCCCTGTGAAGGCAAGATGGTTCTGCTCTGGTGTATCTTGTTAACGTTTCAAGGGCCTTCTGTCTGGTGAATGACCTTTACTTCATTATATATGAAATGCATATTAAAGTTAACATCCCTGAATATGTTAATAAAGATTAACAAGATCACACTCATTACATCATCCCATGAAGCATCTTACTCCTCCCGATACATGGGATACTAGGTATGTGGGTTGACGTAGGGAACACACCCAAAGAAAGTGTGTATAAATTGGAGGGGGGGGGGGGGGGGGGAGGTGGCGAGGAGTGAAATATAGAAAGAAAGAAGACGTGAAGAGGTGAAGAAGGCAGATGCATCCCTGATGAACTCACATGGAACCAACACAGGAACCTGGACTGGTGATCTCTATTTCTCTATTCTCTCTATCTCCCTCCTTTTCTTTTTTCCTTTTTCTCTCACTACCATTAAGTAATGCAAGGCATACTATACCTCTTGCCATAACTTGTTATATACTTAGCCAATTATTGTGCATCCAATTAGTACATTGTGGGAAGTTAATAAATGTCTGGACTTTGAGACCTCTCTCAGGGTTGTCCACTCCATTGGGGATTTACAAACCTAAGTCACTTGTCTCCCTCATCTGAGCAGGACATGACAATTGTCTAGTATATATATTTATTTTGAGCTAAGAGGAATATCTCTATGTGCTTCTACTGACTATTTAACTCATTATTTGAATATGAATTGGAGTGGAGACAATGTTTTTAATTTCTAAATCCATCATTGCCTTGTCATTCAGATCTTTTCTGAAGATTTGTCTGTACTGTGATAACTGCAATTCGTTATATGATATGCAATCAACTCAAATACCAATAAAAAAATACTTTGCATTTTCCTCTGGTTTCTTTAATGTGTCTTGCTCTTTATTCTCTTTCTGGCTGTTTTTCAGCTCTGCTGGGCAGGAACTATCTTATACTTTAGAATTTATAGATTGCATTATAGACAGTAAGCCTATGATACATTATATTCTAGTGATCTTGCTCCAGTAGGAGCAATCTCTGAAGTGTATTTCATTGTCATTGCAACAATCTCTGAATAAGTACACTATTTGCAGATGAAGGGCTTTAATCACAGAATCATAGGATCATGTAGTAGTTCAGACTGGAAGGGACTTCAGTAGGTCTTAAGTCCAGCCTCCTGGTTAAATCCATGTGGACTGTTCCCATTTATCTTATTCACCTTCATGTGTACAACAAGAGTTGTGAAGAAAAATAACTTCTTGATTTTCCCAGGGACCAAACAGGGGTTGAGTAACCTATAGCTCCACAGATTGTCCCTCCTGCCTTTTTTGAGGATGTAATGGCCTTTTTTGGGTGCAGTAATGGCCTTTCTTCAACCACCAAGGACCTTGGACGATCTTCACAACCTTTCAAAAACTACAGAAGTGGCCCAACAATGACATTAGTCAAAGAAATTAGATTTCAACAGCTTAAAGGGATACAGCTCCAGATGAAGTCTCCTAAATTTAGGTATTAGCAGTAGGGGTCTCTATATAAACTAGATATTTAAGCTCCTGTTCTAGAAGCACTTTAAATCTTGCCTATTGACAGGCAGCTGACTTGCTCCTTGGGTGCCATTGACTATTAACTGTTTTGATTATTTATTCTGTTACCACAGTGGAAGTTTAGATATTTAGTTCACAAGTAGAAACTTGAATATAAAAATAAATCTTGGACCAGGTGATCCCTGAGGTCCCTTCCAAGCTGGTATTCTTTGGTTCTATGATTCTATTCTACAATTCATCGCAAATGGTATTCTACTGCTGGTGTCAGTGAAAAGCAACAGAGGAATTAGTGTCATAATGAATCGTTCTTAGGATAATTAAAATAAAGAAACTTGTTTGAGTAAAACATTTGTTTAAAAAGTGTTTACTTTGTTATTGATTAGAAAATATCTATGTTAAATTTCTTTGCTTAAAAAATCATTTTGAAGTGTTCAAGTTTTTTCCATAAAGCACAGAAACATGTTTAAAAGCATAATTTCAATTCTACTGGTAGGCATGAAAAACTCCTCTGTCCCCACTCAAATACACGGTCCTTATATCTCAAAAATTATTATTAATAAATACATCGTTCATTATGTTAAATATGTCTTTAACCTCTGTCTCCTATCCTCTGTTTCCTATTCCCTTGCATAACAGCTTAGTATGGGGGTCTCCTTTCCCATCTGCAAATCAGGAGCAGTTTCACTACTACTTCCTACCTTCAGTCATAATCTGTCCATGCAGTACTAATTTTACATCACCTTTGCTATACCTTCTACTCTTAAAGTTATATTTAATTGAAAATGAATGTTTTATTGTATAGCTGGGAGAACCTCAGCACCTGGACCTCTGTGGGCTTAGTCATGTATAAACAGAATAGAAACTGGTCTATCACTCTCTCAAAGTTTATAATCTAAATCATTGAGAGGGATAGGGAATTGCTTCTACATAACATATATAATCAGAGTAAATATGTTTGCCAAGGGCATAAAAACTAGTAATAAATCCTTTTTTCCAGGGATCTGAAAGTCCACAAGGAAGAGTGTAAGGTCAAAAACTGAACATGTAATAAAATGAGCACTCAGGTAAGATAAGCAATAGAAAAATGATTTAGCTTTTTCATTAGTGTTCACAGTTTACAAACAGAAACTTACAGAGACTCTCATTTGAACCTTTCTCTACAGGGGTTTTGTTTCAAAATGAACTGCAAGCAGAATTTACCAGATTAAAAATAAACAGTATCAAGTTGTCACTGATATTCACTTAGGATTAAAAAAAACCCCAAACAACTGTTTAAAACTGTATTGGTATTATGGGACTGGAAGATAGCAAAGGTGATGCCAGTTTTACCAATGGTCTCTATGAGGAGCTATGAACAATTAAGTCTTATGTCTGTAGTTATGTTATTGGTGAAAAAGTGTAAGAAAAGATAGGATTTGTAGTTAAATATGAAATTCATGGAAACATTCTTCCCCTTATTTGTAAAGGGATATCATACTTGAGAAATTAATTAGTTTCTTTGTAGGAGTCAGCACACAGACATAAAAGACATGGTTTATTCAGATTTCCAAAAGACATTTGTCAAGGTTCCTCACCGGGTCTTCTTCAAGAAAGTAAACTACTGTGGGATAAAAGAGAAGGCAACATGTCTTTTCAAAAGGAGAGAAGCAAAAGTAGAAGGTAATGGGTTTTTTTCCAGTGGAGAGTGGTTACTAATAATGGAGAAAGGTCCCACAGGGACCTGTGCTCGTGACTGTGCTATTCATAAACACCCCAGTAAAAGGAGAGATGGTGAGGTGATAAAGTCTAATAACACTGAATGTGCACGCAGAACAGTTAAATGCATACACATCTAAAGTAATGTCCTTATGGAAAAAATAATCCAAATTTTCCATACACATTCATGGCTTTAAGTGAACAATTAGAACTCAGGAAAGAGATCTTGACTTGTAACAAGTAACTGTGTGAAAACATCAGCTCAGTGATCAGTAGCAAAGCAAAACCAAACAGGTTTGGAGTGATTAGGAAAAGAACAGAGTTTTTTTCAAAAAAAGACATCATGTCCCACTATGCAAATCCATCCGCCCTCATCTTGAATAGTACGTGGATATCTGACTCCCCGACTAAGGAAAGGATATAGTATTTTTAGAGGGAAAAGGCACAGAGAAAAGTGGCAGGAATTATTTACTTCCAGACATCAAGGAACCATTCCCCATACAAGAGACTGCTAAAGAGAAAGACATTCTTCAGTCTGTTAAATTGACGCAGAGAGGAAATGGACAAGGAGATGCAAAAAGAGATCTACAAAATCATAAATCACATGGAGAGTATGAATGGGGAAAGATTTGTCACTGCCTCTTCAAGTATAACCATCAGAGAACATCAGATTAAATTGGCAGTGGAGCTCTCTGGCACAAGTTACTTTGAATGTCAATAGGCACCAAAGGCTTCTGAAAGTAACTTTAAACTCACAGAGAAATTCATAGGAAAATAATCCATTGAGGGATATTAAACACAAAGATACACCACCTTACTCATAATGTTCATGATCTGCAAATATCTGGGAGTGTATTGGAGACCATGTCAACAAAAACATTCCTATTTTCATTAGTCCTTTCCTCATACTTTCACCTACACATCTAGTATTAGGCATTGTCACAGATCATGAAATAATAGAGTTCTCTATTCTTAGAGAGACCAGGAGAGGGCTAAGCAGAACTGACATCCTGGACTTCCAAAGGGCTGACTTTGTCTTGTTTAGGCACCTGCTTGAAAGGATCCCTTGGGAGATGATCCTGAAGGGTATAGGGGTCCAGGAAGGCTGGACACTCTTTAAGAAGGAAGTGTTAATGGCTCAGGAACAGACAGGCCCCAGGTGCTGTAAGAGAAGCCAGCGACAGAGAAGACCATCCTGGCTGAACAGGGAGCTTTGGCTGGAACTCAGGGAGAAAAGGAGAGTTTACAGCCTTTGGAATCAGGGACTAGTCACTCACAGTGATTACAAAGAGGCTGTGAGGCTATGCAGGGTGGAAATCAGGAGGTCTAAAGCCCAGCTGGAAATTTCTTCAGCAATCAAGTACAACAAGAAGTGTTTCTGTAAGTACCTCAGTAGCAAAAGAAAGACCAGGGAGAGTCTCCATCCCCTGCTAGATGCAGGAGGAAACATGGTAACTTGTGATGAGGAGAAGGCTGAGGTTCTTAATGCCTTCTTTGCCTCAGTCTTTAATAACAAGACTAGTTGTACTGAGGGAATCCAGCCTCCTCAGCCAGAAGACAGAGACTGGGAGAACGACTCCCCCACAATCAAGGAGGAGATAGTCAGTGACCTACTGCATCACATAGACACACACAAGTCTATGGAACTGCATGGGATACACCCGAGGGTGCTGAAGGAGCTGGCTGGGGTGCTCGCCAAGCCGCTTTCCATCATTTACCAGCAGTCCTGGCTGACCAGGGAGGTCCCAACAGATTGGAAACTGGACAATGTGACACCCATCTATAAGAAGGGTCGGAGGGATGATCCAGGAAATTACAGGCTTGTCAGCTTGACGTCTGTGCCCAGGAAGCTGATGGAGCAGCTCATCCTGAGTACCATCACACAACACATGCGGGACAACCAGATGATCAGGCCCAGTCAGCATGGGTTTATGAAAGGCAGGTCCTGCTTGACAAACCTGATCTCCTTCTATGACAGGGTGACCTGCTTATTGGATGAGGGAAAGGCTGTGGATGTTGTCTACCTTGACTTTAGTAAGGCCTTTGATACCATTTCCCACAGCATTCTCCTGGAGAAACTGGCTGCTCGAGGCTTGGATGATTGCATGCTTTGCTGGGTAAAAAACTGGCTGGATGGCCGGGCCCAAGGAGTGGTGGTGAACGGAGTTAAATCCAGTTGGCGGCTGGTCACGAGTGGTGTCCCCCAGAGCTCGGTTTTGGGCCTCTCCTGTTTAACATCTTTATTGATGATCTAGACGAGGGGATCGAGTGCACCCTCAGTAAGTGTGAAGATGACACCGAGTTGGGTGGGAGTGTTGATCTGCTCGAGGATAGGGAGGCTCTGCAGAGAGATCTGGACTGGCTGGAGCGATGGGCTAAGGCCAACTGCATGAGTTTCAATAAAGCCAAATGCCGGGTGCTGCACTTCGGCCACAACAACCCCCAGCAGCGCTACAGGCTTGGGGAGGAGTGGCTGGAGAGCTGCCAGTCAGAGAGGCACCTGGGGGTGTTGACTGACAGCCGGCTGAACATGAGCCAGCAGTGTGCCCAGGTGGCCAAGAAGGCCAAAGGCATCCTGGCTTGTATCAGCAATAGCGTGGCCAGCAGGGACAGGGAAGTGATCTTGCCCCTGTACTCGGCACTGGTGAGGCTGCACCTTGTGGTGGTGCAATCCTTACTCCCCCCGCCCCTCTTTGTTGGGCTGCTTGGTGCTAGGTGCGATTCCACCCACATCCCCCGAGCTATACACCAGTCTGTGGAGATAAGGACTGACAATGTTAACGAGCCTGGCTCCTGCCCCTCCCGATTGCTCGGAAATGGTTAAAATGGCCCATCAACTCCTCAGGGCCTGGCACACCTGTGCCTGGGATGTGGTCAAATGGGAACAATAACAGAGTCGCACATTAATCAAATTCTTTTGTAACTGCTGGAAGGCACCAGAAGGCATTTGACAAAAGTCAATTATCTTGGACCCTATAAATGGCGACCACCAGGGAGACCCTTTGAGCTCTCCTGGATCGCAGTGGGCCTGTGACCAGCATCTCCCCTGAGCTGGGACGCCTCTCAGGTACCAAACCCTTAAGGTGTCGTCTGCTCCAGACGGAAGGCCAGGGCGAAGTCCCCCGCTTGAGTCTCAATTATCGCCCGTTGAGGAATGCCAAGGCATTGTGAGTATTTGCTCTAAACTCAAGAGGGAAATTTTCTTTGAGCTAGCTTCTCTTTACTCTGTGTGTGTGTGTGTGTGTGTGTGTGTGGGTACGTACCCTTGTTTCTGTGTGTGTATGTCTGTTCTGTGTTCATTCCACTGAATCCAAACACCTTTGTTTCTGTATGTTTGTCCATTTTGTTATGTGCATGCATGTATATATGTATATATAGGTACCGTTAAGTAAGTTAGTGTGAATCTTGTCATTTTAGAATCTGAATAAGTCGCTTTTCTTTCTTTTAGTATTTCTGAATTATTTTATAATAACAAATTGCTGTTAGTTATTAATAAACCTAGATTTCTTACTAAATATTGCCGTGTCAATACTTTCATCCGCGACAAATTGGCGTAGTCGGCAGGATGACAAGCAAAATCACCAAATACTTACAAAAACACGGTATCCAACCAAATCCCACCTTCCCAGAGGATTGGGTTTATAATAATTGGCACAACTGGGAAGAGGTAGAAAAACAGTTAACTATTGCTCGAGGTGCAACTAAATTTGGAAAAAATAAAGGTATGATTTGTAAAATGTTGGGAGTGTGCCTGGAAGCTGCCTGTCATGAACGAGAGAAAGTTAATCGTAAAATACAAAATTTACAAGATGAGATTACAGGGCACAAATCCACCAATCTGCTGTTATCGATTAAAATAGAGCAGCTGCAACAGCAACTTAAGGAATCCCAATTGAAACAACAAAAACTGGGGGAACGCGTTGAAATGATGCTAATGCAGTCTCCAAACCCCCCTGATATTGTTCAAATCAGAAAATTAATTGTGTCCCCTGAAGACTGGGATGGTAACATTTGGAGTGATACACATAATGACGACTCAGACGAAAATAATTATTTGCAGCCGCCTGAGTCTCCCCCTCTTGCAGTCAGACCAATTATTAAAACAGAGGAAACAACAGGACCTCGGGGTGGTGTGAGAAGTCGCATCAGCAAAACAACCCCTTTTGATCCAATTCAAATAGCCCATTTACAAGATCGTTACGGCCGTAAGCCTGGAGAAACTGAAACTGAATACCTATGGAGAGTTTCTCTAAACGGGGGAGATAGAATTTTACTAGATGGCAATGAAGCCAGTGGATATTGGGGTCCTGGTGTCTTTTTGGATGCTGGTCCCAACCCCCCGAATGATCCCCACTCACTAACAAGCAGAGTGGCATATTGGGCTGGTGGCATTGATGCCTTAGAGAGAGGAGAACCTCTGTTAATACCTATCAAATCCCTAAATGACCTCTCTGCAGCTTTTACAAAAGCTGCCTGTATTCAAGCCATGCATCAGCGTAAACCTACTGATGTTCCTCTTTCGGCAACTGTAGCTCCTGCTATACTTAAAGTACTGATAAAAGGAGCCCCTGCCATGCTCAAACCTTTTCTCATTGCAAAACGGGATGAGATCCAGAGAGACTTAAATTATAATGAATTGGTAAATCTAACACAAACTATTGGAAATAGTGGGGAAGAAGAATTAGAACCAAGAGTATTACCCACTTGGGCAACTTTAGTACATGAAACTGTAAATCATGCCCGAGAAATGGGATGGGATGAAATTCCCAATGAAACAAAAAATGTAGGTTGCACTGTTAGGCAAATTAAACAATTGCATCAAAATAATTCTCAGGAACAAAAACCCTCTGACCGACAACGTAGGGGTCAGGAGTGGAGAAATGAACTGTGGAAGCAAGCATTGTCACTAGGAATTCCTAGAACCGCGATTCAGAGACAGCCTAGCGGCGTCATTCTGAGTCTGATTCAGGCATTTCAAAAAGGTATCGCTCCAAATGCTCCAACCCCCCCCCTCCCCCCTTCGCCAGCTCCCAGAGAAAAAAAGGATAACCCTTTCCTCCCTCAAGAGGATCAGTTGCAAAGCACAGGATCAAAAAACTGATAAGGTCCGGACGGCAACTGGGCCTGCCAGTCCGGCAAGTAGAAGCTTATCAGTGGATAAATGAGAACGGCCCTTACATTTTAATTCCAGTTGGTCCTCAAAATCAATTAATAAAATTTTTGATTGATACGGGTGCACAAATTTCAATAATTACACAGCGAGATGCCAATAAGCTAGGCATACGACCTGGCCGGCGAAAGGTTAAAATTACCGGAGTCACAGGAATTAGCACTGTGTGCCAGACAGCAAAAGTTAATTTACTGCTCCCTGGCGAAAAACGTGTAACATCTCTTCGCTTTGCGATCAAGGAGCATTATGAAAATATCCTGGGTTTTGATGCACTGAACGGCCGGACCTGGCGTTTGCCAGACGGTAGTCTGTGGTCTTTTGGTTCAATTGCCAACCCCAGCCATAATAAAAATCAACAAACTGCCACAGTGCGTGTACTCCGTGCAGCTCCAGCACTTCCCGAATCAAAAATTACTAATGTCCCACAGTATCCAATTTCTGCTACAGCACGAACTGGAATTTCTGAAGTAATTGCGGACTTAGAAAAACGGCAGATTATTTCCCGAACTCACTCCCCATACAATTCTCCTGTCTGGCCAGTCCGCAAACCAGATGGGAGGTGGCGTTTAACAGTCGATTATCGGCGTTTAAATGCCAGTACAGCCCCATTGACAGCGGCAGTTCCCAACATTGCAGCTTTAACTGCTACACTGCAAGCCGCTGCACATCCTTGGATGGCAGTGCTAGATGTAAAAGACATGTTTTTCATGGTCCCTTTAAGGGAAAAAGATAAAGAAAAATTCGCATTCACATGGGAAGGTATCCAATATACCTTTAACAGGCTCCCACAGGGATATAAACACTCACCCACAATTGCCCATGCTGCACTTGCTGAACTTTTACAGACAGTTTCACTCCCTGCAGATGTAAAACTGTATCAGTATATAGATGATATTCTAATCGGAGGACCCTCTCCTGACAAGGTGGGAGAAGTGGCAGCAACAGTTTGGCAGACAT
This sequence comes from Strix aluco, assembly GCF_031877795.1. NCBI lineage: Eukaryota > Metazoa > Chordata > Aves > Strigiformes > Strigidae > Strix > Strix aluco. The sequence continues at coordinate 124,757,852 of NC_133932.1, forward strand.
TGCATGAAGCAAAAATTGAAATTCCACCTGAAAAATGTCAGGGACCGAGTAAAGAAGTAAAATTCCTGGGCACTTGGTGGATTGCTGGAAGTGCAGCAATCCCACCAGATACTCTAAATAAAATAGAACAATCAGAAATGCCCCAATCTAAAAAAGAATTACAACAGCTAATGGGCACTTTAGGATATTGGAGAAAACATGTACCTGGATTCTCCATCATTGCCCGCCCACTTTATTCACTTTTACGAAAAGGAAAATCGTGGAGATGGGATTCAGAACATGAAGAAGCAATTAAAACTCTAATACTGGAATTAAAAACATATCAATCCCTAGGACCTGTTCATCCTCGTGACCCTATTATAGCAGAATGGGGTTTTGCAGAACATGGTACTTATTGTAACTTATTTCAAATCGGCCCTGATGGGCCAAAGAGACCTTTACTGTTTAGCTCAACTGCATTTAAAGAGACTGAACAAAGATACTCAGAGTGGGAAAAGGGTCTTTTGTCTCTAGTCCGTGCAGTTAAACAAGTTGAGAAAATACGTCAAGAACAAGCTGTTCAGACCAGAGGTCCCTTTAATTTATTAGACACAATCCTAAAAGGGACTGCTCCCCCAGAGGGAATTGCACAAAAACCTACAATTAGAAAATGGTATGCCTATCTAGTGGGTGTGGCAGATGAAATGCAATTAACTGAAGGACACACAAAAGTTTCTAAATTACAAATGCCTATTAATACTGACCCCCTAGCATTACAACAACCATTCAAACCTTCACCAATTTTAGATGCACCTCCCTTCACTGAAGATTCACCAACCGAGGGTGTCTGGTTTTCTGATGCCTCGGCAAAAAGAGTGGATGGTAAATGGCAATATAAAGCTGTTGCATTAGAAATCAAAACAGGCAAACAAGTTATTGAAGAGGGTGAAGGCAGTGCTCAAGTAGGAGAGTTAAGAGCAGTTGTTTTGGCAGCACAAAATGAAGCAAAAGCCATTTATGTAGACTCTTATGCTGTCTGGGCAGGTGCCACACAGTGGCTTTGTCAATGGGAAGCCCTAAACTGGGAGATAAATAAATCACCAATCTGGAGAACTGAAGACTGGCAATTACTATTGACCATAGCCAGAAAAACACCATTCCAAATAGGATGGGTAAAAGCTCACGCTAATGACAATAAACCAGCTACAAATTGGAACCAAAGGGTAGATGAATTGACAAAAATTAGGAAAATAGATATTGAAGATTCCTCAGACCCCACATGGTATCGACTGGGAGAATGGTTACATCAAAAATTAGGCCACACAGGTCGAGAAGCACTTTACTTTTCAGCCCAAAGCCGGGGATGGCCTCTCAGTAGGAAAACATGTGAAACCATCCTCACTGAGTGCCCCCAGTGTAAATTAAAATTGCAGATGGACCATCCTGCCAAAGCACCACCTTTACACATTAAAGAGGGGAAAACTTTGTGGTCTACTTGGCAAATTGATTACATTGGTCCTTTAAAATCCTCTGCTGGGTACAAATATATTTTAACAGGTGTAGAAATAATATCTGGACTCCTTACAGCTACCAAGTGCCAAAAAGCTAATGCACAGAATACTATCCGAGGCCTTACCTGTCCCTGATTCTATCCAGAGTGACAATGGCTCACACTTTACTAGTAAAGAAGTACAGGAATGGGCAAAGCAAAAAGAAATAAAGTGGGTATTTCACACACCTTATTACCCACAATCTAATGGTATAGTTGAACGAGCCAATGGACTGCTGAAAAAATATCTTAAACCACATGAAGGACAATGGGACAGACGTCTTTCTGAAATTTTACAGCAGTTAAATAATCGGTATGGTCCCTATGGAAGTCCAATTACTCGAGCCTTCTTAACACTTTCTTCAGAAACAAACCTAAATAATGAGCACACCTGGTCCTCAATGAAAGCAGGACAGCCTGTGATGGCAAAAATACCATCTGTAGGAACAATACCAGTAACCCTGGTCAAGCCACGAGGATTTCTAGCATGGGATGCTATTGATAATGATGGAATAAAACATAAAATCAGTACTAGATGGATTTATCCAGCATCCTAAGGGGTAACCTGTTCAGCTTCCCCCCCCCCCCCCCCCCCGAGACCGTTCTCTTTTCTTTCCTTTTCAGAAATAACCGACTCCACCAACGACAATGTGGAAGCAGACACCATACCCAGCAAGTCCACCAGTAGCACTGTGGGAACAACCCTCATCTTCAATATGAGACTCTTCGCAGCATTGCACCTACCCTTTCTCTCCCTCACCATCATACCTCGATCGCTACAACAATGGTGTCTATGCGGCTTCTTCTTCTCTCTTCCTTTTTCTGCTCATGAGAGTAAAGGCACTTACAATGGCTCACACATCAAATCCTTGGGATCTTGCATTACTGAGATACACTGGAAGCATCAAAACACTACAAGGCAGGTCTAATTGGTCAATTTTCCTCACTGCACAGAAGGTGACAGGATTATTGCATTTGTCCTCACTATATGCAATGCCTCAGTGTACTACATACACCCAATCCTTGCATCAGGACTAAATCACAATGGAAACATACTCTGTCCCTCAGAACATAAAGTATGGGCCCACCAGAAGGAGGGGAAATGGCAAACAATTGATGTAAATGCATGTACTGTGCGAGAAAAACGAGGCTTCATTTGTGAAAGAAATACTCTTGAGGCTCAAGACATTTGTCTTGATACTGAACAAAACATTTGTCACTTTGAGATCCACCCAAATGAAACCCCTGAAAGCGTAGTCATATATGTTGGAAAAGGATGTGTTTGCATGTGAACACGATGTGATTCCTTATTAATAGATGGTACTGTCCATACGACTCCTCCAACATCCTGACTTAATCGACCTCCTGCAACAAGCACAGAAAACTGGACAAAAGACTCTCATCACGGTCCAACATGATATAGAAGAAATACATCAAGTATTAACAAGAGTCAAAAGGAATGGAGAACATCAGTGGTGGGAAAGCTCATCTGGATGGTCACCCACCACAACAGGACTGTTTAATTCTATGTTCCACCCAGTCATGATTTTCTTAATTCTAATTCTAATATGTTTACTGCTCATAATTGTATTGTATATTAAGGTTTGGAGGATGGTTAAACAGATTACTCAGTTACAGAAGTATCCCCGTGTGTACACCATCCCAAAATAACTTTTTGAAGCTAATCAAACACAAAATTTCCTTCAACTGTGATTGGATTATGGCATCCTCTGTTTATAGGCATAGAGGCAAGAGGCAACCACACTGCCACTCTATGGACAAGATAAATTGACTTTAGTCACGGGGTGGATTGTGGTGGTGCAATCCTTACCCCCCCCGCCCCTCTTTGTTGGGCTGCTTGGTGCTAGGTGCGATTCCACCCACATCCCCCGAGCTATACACCAGTCTGTGGAGATAAGGACTGACAATGTTAACGAGCCTGGCTCCTGCCCCTCCCGATTGCTCGGAAATGGTTAAAATGGCCCATCAACTCCTCAGGGCCTGGCACACCTGTGCCTGGGATGTGGTCAAATGGGAACAATAACAGAGTCGCACATTAATCAAATTCTTTTGTAACTGCTGGAAGGCACCAGAAGGCATTTGACAAAAGTCAATTATCTTGGACCCTATAAATGGCGACCACCAGGGAGACCCTTTGAGCTCTCCTGGATCGCAGTGGGCCTGTGACCAGCATCTCCCCTGAGCTGGGACGCCTCTCAGGTACCAAACCCTTAAGGTGTCGTCTGCTCCAGACGGAAGGCCAGGGCGAAGTCCCCCGCTTGAGTCTCAATTATCGCCCGTTGAGGAATGCCAAGGCATTGTGAGTATTTGCTCTAAACTCAAGAGGGAAATTTTCTTTGAGCTAGCTTCTCTTTACTCTGTGTGTGTGTGTGTGTGTGTGTGTGTGGGTACGTACCCTTGTTTCTGTGTGTGTATGTCTGTTCTGTGTTCATTCCACTGAATCCAAACACCTTTGTTTCTGTATGTTTGTCCATTTTGTTATGTGCATGCATGTATATATGTATATATAGGTATCGTTAAGTAAGTTAGTGTGAATCTTGTCATTTTAGAATCTGAATAAGTCGCTTTTCTTTCTTTTAGTATTTCTGAATTATTTTATAATAACAAATTGCTGTTAGTTATTAATAAACCTAGATTTCTTACTAAATATTGCCGTGTCAATACTTTCATCCGCGACACACCTCGATTACTGTGTTCAGTTTTGGGCCCCTCACTACAAAAAGGACATTGAATTACTCGAGCATTTGCAGAGAAGGGCAATGAAGCTGGTGAAGGGCCTAGAGCACATGTTGTACCAGGAGCGGCTGAGGGAACTGGGGTTGTTTAGTCTGGAGAAGAGGAGGCTGAGGGGAGACCTCATCGCCGTCTACAACTACCTGAAAGGAGGTTGCAGAGAGCTGGGGATGAGTCTCTTTAACCAAGTAATGAGTGATAGGACAAGAGGTAATGGCCTCAAGTTGCACCAGGAAAGGTTTAGACTAGATATTAGGAAGTATTTATTTACAGAACGGGTTGTTAGGTGTTGAATGGGCTACCCAGGGAGGTGGTGGAGTCCCCATCCCTGGAGGTGTTCAAGAGGCAGGTTGACATGGCGCTTGGGGATATGGTACAGTTGGGATCTGTCAGTGCTAGGTTAATGGTTGGAATAGATGATCTTCAAGGTCCTTTCCAACCTTTGCATTTCTGTGAAATTCTGTGAAATCAAATACCAGATTTGAAGAGCTTTTGATTTGGTGACTCTTCCACTACTTCTAACAGTTTGTGTATTTTGAAACACGATTTCCAACTGTTTGTGAAATAACAGGTTCTTCCATTTGTCTATCTGTTCCTAAACCTCTTCTGGTTTTATTAACTCCCTAAAAGAAAATATAAAATCATCACTACTGAAATTTTTAGGTGATACCACAGAATGTTTTGATAAAAATAAGAAGTAATTATTTTCACATACTGACTTGGATAAACAGAAAAAAAATATAAGGAACTCCTAAATGATGAAGATCTGTATTTTAGAACCGGGTTTCAGTAAATTATTTGCCATTACTAATCCTTTTGTAGTACAATCAGAAGTTACAGATTAGTTAAAAAAAATACATGATGAGATATCTTGGTCTCTATATGCAGATGGTCAAACGACATCATAGCCTTAAAATGTTTGGATCAATGAGTAATTAGCTGTACACCCTTTGACTTTGGGGTCATGGTTCTGAGACTCATCACAAAGTCTAGATACAAATAGTCCATGAATCATTCTGTTTTCTCTGGTTTTTATGTCATGCCTGTTGCCATGATACTGATCACACAGATAATGAAAAAATACCCCTGCCTTCAGCCTGGGCACTTTATACAGAATCCTTACATTTCAGCACCCTCATTGATTTCCATATCCTTTGCTTTTTTACTTATCAGGTGATTCATCAAAAATCCTCTTTGACCTAAAGATTTGGGAATCACACTGACTTTGGTATTGCAGTATGTATCTTTGACTAAATAAATCTTGGAGTGCACCCCATCATAACTGCCTGTCAATCTCCAGACCTGAAATAACATTATCATACTATGATTATGCTTTAAATTTTATTTTTTATTGCACTTACTGCTTTCTTTTTATCTGTTTTCTTAAGTGATGGATTCAACTGTACTCCTGATGTGCTTTTCTTCTTGAGTTTACTAATAGGACATCAGATGACAGATAATTTCTTATTTTACTTCATTACTTTAGCTGAATCCTTCATTAATAAATTATTTGCAAGTCTTCCACTTTTGTATTAGAATGTTTTTGTTGTTGCTCTGCATTGAAAACTGCTTTGATCTTTCCAGTGTGATTATCATGCCACCTTTCTGTTTTCTCCCATGAAATACACCTGCTCTCTTTAGCACTCTCCTAATATAACAAAAGATTCTAAAAGGGTCCAAGGACATTCACCATGAAAATCAGCCTGTGGCGGTGCTTTCATACAAACAGAACACACAGAAAGACTAAATTAATTTGTGTTATATTGTTGGCATGAGAATAAACCTCTGTGAGATTGTATGCAAGCTGGAGCTAAATTATTTTTTGCGATTACAACGTACTGTAGCTACAAAGTTTAGAAAGGCCAAAGGATGTTAGTACTCCAAATACTTTTGCCATGTTAATGTAGTTTATGATGAAGATATAAATTAGTATAAAAGTAATTCTTGTTTTGAAAAGAATAGCTGTATGCTATTGATTTTTGTCAACCTTCATTTTAATAAATGTCTTCTACTTTTGGTCTCTATGCAAACTGCTTTTCAATACACTCTGCTACTGCACTCATCATAGTAAAATTAAAGAGTTCCACTCCTTCTTCACTGACCTGGGTGGATGCAGAGTTGTTTCATATATTCTCACTCCTCTCTCGGGCTGCTATTGTGCAACAGATGTTTCCCCCTTCTTAAATATGTTATCGCAGAGGTGCTACCACCATCACTGATGGGCTCGGCCTTGGCCAGTGATGGGTCTGTCTTGGAGCCGACTGGCGTTGGCTCTACAGGTCACGGGGGAAGCTTTTAGCAGCTTCTCACAGAAGCCACCCCTGTTGCCCCTCTGCTACCAAAACCTTGCCACGCAAACCCAATACACCAACTAAGGTAAAAATGATATTTCTGTTCTTGGTATTATATTAATATTATAAAGTCAAAACACTAGTGAAGTAACCCCTTTTTAGGAAATATTAAACTTTGAGATTTGCTAGGTACAAAAAAGCATAGAGAATAGTAAGATAGCTCTTTTACTTACAATGTATCTTTTGATCATCAAGCAGAAATAGCTGTAGAACTATTTTTCCTTGAATTTATTTTAGATTCCTTTGTTCAGTGAAAAATAAAAATATAATAAACTGAGGGTTACTAAAATGATAATTACCTGGCCAAAATTTTGTGTTTTGTTATTTCTTTTGTGTATAGAGTATATAAAGTGCTACTAATACCATCAGCTTTTCCTGTGCAAGGGTGAAAATGGATAAAAAAGGTGCAAGACAGAGAAGGAGCAAACACGTTATTTTCAAGTAACATAGCATGTCATCTTCTGAAAATTATTCTGCAAATCATAATTCATGTATGATCCCTTGCTGTCTGATTTACGGAGCCATCATAACTCCTAGTAAAGTGCCTGACATCTCTCACAAGGTAAAAAAAATATAAAATTAAAAGTTTCAAAACAGTACATTATTTCCCTTCCTATTTCTAGGGGACAGGAAAAGTCAGAGCAACAGTATTTCAGCTGGAAAGGTCTTTTTAATAGGACAACATGTTTGTATGAGTAAACATTTAGTTTATATAGAAGAAGTTCTAGAATCAAATATAAAACAAATGTATAATTTTGACTCCACTTTTATAGAAAAAGAGAATCTTTAATACTGACAAGCTGAATGCTTCTCAGTGTCCGCTGCATGTAAAACTTTCTGTTGTCTTCAGGAAGCATTTGATTCATCTTTTATTGTGTAGTGCACCATATAGAACTATAAACAATTTTCTTCAGGATCATGTATACATAGAAATACAGCTATTAACATTCTTGGGTTTGATTGTAAAAATGCCTATGTGCGTAAAAGCATTCTGCAAAGTAAATCTAATTGAATCTGGATTTTTAGATTATATTTTACATATGTTAAAACAAAATCACAGGGAGAGTTTCTGGCTGAAATGCTTGAAGTTCATCACATGTACACACATTTGATACTGAAGTGAGCTTCAGAAATGTCTGAACTGTTTTACATGATTGCATAAAGCCGTTATTTTCCACTTATCTGGATGGATTTTGAATCACACACTAAAACATTAAACACCTGCCATCAAGGCTGTGTCAATGTTTTCTTCAAGAACTTCTATTCTTCAAATGGCACAGGCCTAATGAGTAGCTTTTAAAAATATTGGCATATTTTAAGGATTGACATAAATTTAGTGTGAACTCTCTTCTGTTCATAAAAATAATCACAAAAATTAGAGGGAAAAATGAGTAAAGCGATTACAAAACTATGCATTTGTAAGAAGGTCCATCTTCATGGACCTATATTCTATCTTAATAACTTCATCACCATAATAATGTCGGTTGCATCCTAGTGGGATGCTGTTCTCCTTAGTCTGTTTTCTTTTGTAGGATACACTCTTGAAGATGTTTCCTCAGTAACTATACCCTCAAGTAGAATAACAAGTTATCTAGTATCTGTATCAGTGATCAGTGAGAGGGCTGGCTCATCATCTTGAAATTTCTCTATTGCTTATTCTCCTTTTCCTCACAAAACAGCATAACTTCTGTCCTTAAAAAAAAAAAAAACAAAACAAACAACAAACCACCCTCTCAACTTGAAGGCAGAGTGAGTTAAGTCTGTGTGGGTTGGAGCCTATTAATGCATGACTTTAATCTCATTGGAGATTGTGAAATATTGTTTTTATAAAATACTTTTTAATTACATAAGGCAGAGTGACATTGAGGGATGGATTCTGTTCTGCAGCCTGTGTACAGAGTAGCCTCAGCACACTCAGAGAACAGGTTTATCTTTGGCATGAACCACCTGATCATCTCCCTTCCTGAAACCTGCTGCATGATGCTTCTTCCTGACATTGGCTTTCAAAAATTTACTTAACCTCATGTATTTGGTCTTCGGTTCATTGACCCTCTGACTAGTGAAGAGAATCTTCATGTAGAAGGAACATTAACAGCTTTACCAATGACACCATGTTATACAGTGTACCTGGTTTCCATCTCTCTCTTCCAAACTAGGCTAGTCACAAGATTTAAAAAAAAAAAAAAAAAAAAAAGGCAATAAATTGCTTCAAAGATGATTTCATGCAAAGGCCTTAGAAATGATTAATTAACTTCATTGAATTAAGCTGTTATTTACTTTCCATGCCCATGCATTTATTATTCAGTTTATCCACAGGGATCTGTAGAAAGGAAGTGAGGGGACAGGACTGAGGAAAGAAGGAGTTGCAGATGAGGAAGTGTTTCAGATGATTCCCCAGTCATCATAACAGAAGCTAATATCAGCTGCCCTAACGCACAGCAACTCTGGAACCAAGGGGCCACAGAGTCATTTTTCACTCTCCTTCCCTTAATTGCATTGAATACCAGACTGTCTTCTTTGAGTATACATAGGCAAAGTCCAATTAAACTCCTTAACACTTTGGAACCTCATCACCAAACCACCTTTTCCTTCTGCTATTCAATGGTGATATCGGCTGTTCAGTGGCAACGTGAATATGCCATGAGCCGCATCCAAGGTTTGTCTCATATTCTGGGAAAATTGTCCTATAAAGTGATACCAATACATATAAATTTGTAGTCTCATGGTAAAATAACTAGCAGTCTGTGGAGATAATGCACACCTGAAGAGAAGATAGTGCCAGCAAGTGTCACTGATCTCAGTTCTGTTGATTTCTTTATGTTTCTGTGATTATAATTTTGGAGTTGAAGTTTATTTTTAAGTGTTTTTCTAGTAAACATTGTTGCAAGCAACAAGCATTTTTCCACATGAGAGATTAAGATCATAAGTTCTTTAAAACATTTAAAGTTGATTACCTTTGGGCTTCAAAGCTTCTATAGTCTTTGTACTTATTTCTGGCTAACCAGGTGCTCAGCAAGTACAATTACTGTTGCTGCAGGCATTGCACATTTAGGGAAACATTTTATCTATTGAAGTAGGCATCCGTTTTCAGGTTCATTTTATAAGCTTCATTATTGCATGAAACTCTTCAATCCTATTCTGGACACCCCAACGTATTAAAATACAAAATTCTACATGTCTTCCGTTAAAAATATAAAAACTGTGAAAAAGACAGCTTTATTTTTCCTAATTTAGAACATTTCATAAGGAATATCAATTCCAAGGAAGAATCCAAAGTAGTTTCTGGAGAAGTGGGATGGAAGTTCTGCTAGAAATGGAAGTTCTACATCAGAGCACCCTGTAGTTCAATTGCTTTGGTACAGATGTGGTAAGCCAGGCTTCAAAACTCCACCCTGTTTTAATGAAACAAAGATGCAAACTCAGTTCAGGTGAGTGACTTACAAAGTCAAATTGGTAACTCCTGCATATGGTGTCCACTTCACCCCAGTGAACAGCTGTTTCCTTATTGCTGCAGATGATGCTCATTAAAATGCTGTAAATGACTAATAACTACTATAGTCTCAGACATCATCTGTAAAAGGATTAAAAAAAAATAGAAGTTATCAAGTCTTAGGCCTGACCTTATGAACAACTCTCCCTGTGATTTGGTTTAGATGAGGATTTACTGTAGGAAAACATGCAATTATCACAGTGCTTTTATAAAGGTCATCAGAGGAATAATTTTTATAATAATTCCTAGGAATAATTCTTAGGAAATAAGGAGACAGATTCAGGTTAAATATCAAAACAAGCAGTAAAGCTAGAGAAGGCTTAAAAGTCAACAGGATTTAAATGCTTATAATAATAACCAAAAAAAAGGGCAGTAATTACCAATTAGAAGCTTAAGTGTCTGACAGACTTTCATATACCTTATCCCTCTGTCATTAATCTTTCTGAAATGCTCATCGCAAAGAGTTAATATATTTTGTGTTAGTACCACAACAGGAAATTCTAACTTTAAACAGAAAGCATATCTACTACAGTTTTATCTGCATCAAAAGTTTAACAACTTAAAAACTTAAATACCCACGCCCCCCTTTGAAATGCACAGATTTAAGACTTTGGCAGAAATTTCTATGTGTCTTATTCAATCTTGATTTCCTGTTTTTGACTGGGTTCTTAAAGGCCTAAAAAGAGAGAAAACAGTTTTACCAATGTAGAGTTTTATGCTAAGGAGCCAATGGAATTATACAGCAGTGTTTAATCAAAATCTACATACTAACATAGGAAGACAGAACTTAACAGGACCTGCTAAGGAAGATATTGGTCTTGTTGCCTACTATTGCAGGCACTGTGTCACCCATCACTTCCATGTATTACTCAAATTTCATCATGTCCAGATTTTGTTTTCTTATGACTCAGTAAATACATACTGCCATTGTTAGTAAAAGGCTGCAGGCATTACACTAATTTTCCTTATACTAATTTTGCAAGGCATCAGGGATAGAGCCCATTCAACTTGTTATGAACTTGGCATGAAAATTTGCTGTGGGAATCAAGGAATGGGAACTTGGTAACTGGTGTCTCTTGTTACAGCATGGAGTTTAAGGGAGTTTAACATTCAGAGGACTTGAAAATAAGGACACAAGCTCAGAAAAAAAGCCCTAAGTCTACAGACAACTCACTGATGGTCAGTTACCAGTCACTGCAGATGTACAACCTTGAGAGGTGGTAAAAACTGCCTTAAGTATAAGAAAGAAAAAAAGAAAAAAGAAAAAAAGAAGGAAGGAAGGAAGGAAGGAAGGAAGGAAGGAAGGAAGGAAGGAAGGAAGGAAGGAAGGAAGGAAGGAAGGAAGGAAGGAAGGAAGGAAGGAAGGAAGGAAGGAAGGAAGGAAGGAAGGAAGGAAGGAAGAGGAAGGAGGAAGGGACAAATAAGCCTTAGTGGATGCAAATTCAATTTGACTAGTTACTACTCAGGTAACAGTTTGAAGGCTTGCAGAATACCACTGATGGCATTTCTGTTTGAAGGAAAGGGAGGAAATAAATCCACAAAACCCTTTAGATCTGCACAAACTACTCTTGAACATTTTAAGGCTCAGTGAACCAGAAAAAGGTCTTCTTTCTATTTATGAAACTTAGATTGCCCACTCAAAGAGCAACAGCACTACTGCATGGCTTAGCTGATCAATAATAGGAACCATTATGAGAGTTTATGTAATTAAATATACAAAATATCCATAGAACAAGAGAAGTATAGGTAGACTAAGCAGTGAACAACCATTGTTACTGACCAAATATGTGATAATAATGATGTGTTTTGTACAATTAGTAAAGAGTTAAAAAAAATATAAAATTAATACTAAATTCCTACTCCAGTAGTTTTAGATGTGCTCCTCAAAGGTAAATCTTAGAAGACATGGAAGTGAAAAGATATATTCAGTTTTAACTGGAGATTCTGAAGCATGGGTTTAGTATTGAGAAAGAGTATATTTTAGGGAAAGACTTTCCCTTGGTGTAAGTAAGTGTTGTCTGAGATGAAACAAGCACAAATTTTTGCAACTCAGCTGTTTGAAGAGTGCAAAAAGAGGAATCTCATACAAACTGTATGAAGATAAACAAAAGATATTCTCCAAATTTACCAGAATGAGAGGAAGCATGTCTTACAGTACATCTGGAAAGCCTTGAAATATCACAGAAAATAATTTGGGATATTTCTGAGGATTTTGTTTATTTGTTTGTTTGTGGGGTGATTTTTGTTTGTTTGGTTTTGTCACAAACTTCCCCAAACAATAGCTGTACAGAGGCCTTGCCCACAAAATTATTTTCCTTAGGATGTTACTCTTCCAAATTTGGGCAGAATAAATTATTCAAAGGACTCAGTAATGAATTTAAGGGACAGTTTGAACTGAAATAATATGCAGAATGGCTGAATGATGTTAAGGAGTGTTATAACAATAAATGCAATTGAGTTTAGGTTTTGAGGCAATTCAAAGGAAGGAATAATGAATGTGAATAGTGAAGGAATAATAAATTGGCACTGATCAACAGGAAAAAATGATTGAATTTGTAGAGAAAACCCTTGTTAATGGATTGAATATTTTCCTAATTTCTGTTTTACAGTGGAATGAAGTATTGTAAACCAGTCACATATAATTTATTCAATCATGAAACTGTCTCTGTGACTTTTTTGTGAAAGACATATTGTATGAGTCACTGTAAAGTGGACTAGACAATGGGATGTTAAAAATAATCTGGCTTTGTTAAAGAGATGATTTATATACATACACAGATATCATTTATCTCTAATTACTATCATTCAGTGATGGGCAAAGCAAAGTTGCGAAATTTCCTGATGCATTTGGAACTAAACCCAAGCTTTTCATACAGTGTTAGACAATGCATTTCTTGATGCAAAATTTAATACCTTATTCTAATCTGATTAGGAAATACTTGTAGACATTTCCCATTTTAGTTAAAATGTTGGTGTATTCTTTCTCTAGGCATGACATTCCTGTAGATTCAACAATAGCACGCTAATTTTTCAAACTTTGTTAGGTAATCTTTAATTGTGAATATCTCCTTGTACCCTATTACCTCTTCAAGAAAGGCTGGGTTTTGTGTGCCCAGGAAACTGAACACAAATTTGTTTAATATCTGCTGAGATGCCTTCACTAGTTGTTTATGTATTTTGCAGAAGACATGCTTTCTGAAGAATCCAAAATTAATAAATAAATGTGGACTAAATTAACCCTCAGTATAAATAAAAGATCTATGCTTTTGTTCCCTCTCTACAATCTTGTATTAATTAAATATTTTAATGTTGTTTTGACACTTTGATTTTCTTTTATATATTTAATGTGTCATTCAAAAAAAACATAAAGCCTAAACTCAAAGCAGAGTACAAAGTCTCTACTGTGAGGTATCAAAACATTCAGGAAGATAATGTCAGCTACTGAGGAAGCAAAAACTTTTCCAGTTTCAGTGTGTAGTTCAGAGATGATTATGAATGGGTTTAAAAATGTCAGCCTCTTCTCCATTAATGAGGATGCTGGGGTTGGAACTGTCAGAAATGGTAACACTCCTTCCCTTGTTCTTTTATTAACTTATATCCTAAACCAGACATCCTGACACTTTGTTTATTTAAGTATTGCAGGCTCCAGTTTCAATGTGTCTTAGATCTCATGAAACTGCACTTTGTATACAAGAGCTGAAATTTGTGCTACTGAAGTTGACTTAAAAGCAACCTATTCAAATGCTTCTCCTGATAGCTGATGTTTCAACAGCCACAAGCAGTAAGCAAATAAAACAAAAATATGAATGGAAAAATAAACCAGTTTTTTATACCTAGACCAGTAAAAGTCTGAGTGGTTCATTTAGGAGTCATCAGAATGTCATTAGCATGGAAATAATCCCATGACTTTACCACTGCAATAACTTGTCTATGGTGAGAGTGAATTTGTGAAAGTCCTAAATGTTTTGGCTTTCTATGTTGCATGCAGTGACAGATTGTACCCACTGATTGTGTTGAAAATCAGTCTGGCATCCTCAAATGTCAAATGTTTTAAGTTGCTCACTGTTCTATTAACTTCAGATGCAATAGCAGCTGCAACAAGTAATTTACATGAATTCGATACATATCTGAACAGTAGATATGAATGAAAATACTGTTGTGTGAGCATCTTCTTTCTTCTTGAAGTACTAAAACAGACTAAATCTCAATATCACCTGTCAGACTTAACATCAGTGTAAGAACAGCCTTCATCATAAGATACCAAAAGACTGCTTTTCTCAGTATTCAGAAGTTAATTACAGAATTACAGAATCATTCAGGTTGGAAAAAACCCTTGGGATCATCGAGTCCAACCATCAGCCGTACTCTACAAAGTTTTCCCCTACACCATATCCCCCAACATCTCATCCAAACAACCCTTAAACACATCCAGGGATGGTGACTCGATCATCTCCCTGGTCAGTCTATTCCACTAACCACTCTTTCTGTGAAAAATTTTTTCCTAATGTCCAGTCTGAACCTCCACTGTTGCAGTTTAAAGCCATTCCCTCTTGTTCTGTCACTAATTACCTCTGAGAAGAGACCAGCACCAACCTCTCTACAATGTCCTTTCTGGTAGTTGTAGAGTGATGAGGTCTCCCCTCAGCCTTGTCTTCCTCAAACTGAACAGTCCCAGCTCCCTCAATCTCTCCTCACAGGATTTATTCTCCAGGCCCTTCACCAGCTTCGTTGCTCTCCTCTGCACTAGCTCCAGCACCTCGATATGTCTCTCATATTGAGGTGCCCAAAACTGGACCCAATACTCCAGGTGTGGCCTCACCAGTGCAGAGTACAGGGGGACTATCACTTCCCTACTTCTGGTGGTCACACTATTTCTAATACAAGCCAGGATGCCATTGGCTTTCTTGGCCACCTGGGCACACTGCTGGCTCATGTTCAGTTGTTCGTCAATTAGAACCCCCAGATCTTCTCTTCCACACAGCTCTCCAGCCACACCTCCCCAAGCCTGTAGCGATGCATGGGGTTGTTGTGGCCCAAGTGCAGACCTGGCACTTGGCCTTGCTGAAGCTCATCCCATTAATATTGGCCCGCTGATCCAACCTATCCAAGTCCCTCTGTGGTGCCTCCCTATTTTCATGCAGATCGACACTCCCGCTTAACTTGGTGTCATCTGCGAACTTACTGATAATACACTCTATGTCCTTATCAAGATCATCAATAAAGATGTTAAACAGAAACAGTCCCAACACCAAGCCTTGAGGAACACCACTTGTGACCGGCCGCCAGCTGGATTTAGCTCCATTGACCACCACTCTCTGGGACCAGCCAGCCAGCCAGTACTTGATCCAGCAGACCATTCGCTCATCCAGGCCATGGGCATCCAGTTTTTCTATGAGAATTCTATGGGGAACTGTGTCAAATGCTTTTTGAAAATGCAGGTAGACAATATCCACAACCTTTCCCTCATTCAATAGTCAGATCATCTTGGCATAGAAGGAGATCAGGTTTGTCAGGCAGGACCTGCCTTTCATAAACCCATGCTGACTAGGCCTGATCCCCTGGTTGTCCATTATATGACTTTTAATGGCACTTGAGATGACCTGCTCCATGACCTTCCCTGGCACCGAGGTCAGACTGACAGGTCTATAATTTCCTGGATCCTCCTTTATGCCTCTCTTGTAAATGCGTGTTACATTTGTTACCCTCCAGTCCAATGGGACCTCCCCAGTTAGACATGACTTCAGGTAAATCATGGAAAACAGCTTGGTGAGCACATCTGCCAACTCTTTCAGCACCCTTGGGTGTAACCCACCCGGTCCCACAGACTTGTGTGCATCCAAGTGGTGTAGCAGGTCTCTGACCACTTCCTCTTTAATTGTGATGACCTCATTCTGCTTCCCCTCCCCATCTCCTAGCTCATGAGGCTGAGTGTCCAGGGAACAGCTAGTTCCACTGCTAAAGACTGAGGCAAAGTAGACGTTGAGCACCTCAGCCTTTTCCTCATCCTTAGTTACCATGTTTCCCTCTGCATCCAGTAAAGGAGGGAGATTTTCCATAATCCTCCTTTTGCTGTTAACGAATTTACAGAAACATTTTTTTATTATCTTTAACAGCTGTAGTCAGGTTGAGCTCTAGCTGTGCTTTGGCTCTCCTAATGTTCTCCCTGCATAGCTTCACTACATCTTTATAGTCTTCATGAGAGAGAAGACTGCCCCCTCTTCCAAAGGTCATAGATTCTCCTTTTGTTCTTGAGATCCAGCCAAAGGTCCCTGTTTAGCCAGGCCGGTCTCCTTCCCCACCTGCTTGTTTTTTGGCACGCAGGAACAGCCTGCTCCTGTGCCTTTAAGACTTATCTCTTGAAGTATGTCCAGCCTTCCTGGACTCCCATATCCTTCAAGGCAGCCTCCCAAGGGATTTTGTTAATCAGTCTTTTGAACAGGTCAGAGTTTGCCCTCTGGAAGTCTAAGGTGGCAGTTTTACTAACCCCTCTCTTTGTTTCTCCAAGGATATAAAATTCAAACATCTCATGATCACTGCACCCTAGACGGCCTCCAACCTTTACTTCCCCCACAAACTCTTCCCTGTTCACAAGAAGCAGGCCCAGGAGGGCATCTTCCCTGGTTGGCTCACTCACCAGCTGTGTGAGGAAGTTATCCTCCACACATTCCAGGAACCTTCTGGATTGTTCCCTCTCTGCTGTGCTGTGATCGCAGCAGATACCCGGGAGGTTAAAGTCCCCCACAAGAACAATGGCAAGTGACTACGAGATTTCTCCCAACTGTTTGTAGAAAGCTTCATCCACCTCACTGCTTTGGTTGAGGAGTCTATAGCAGACTCCCACAGCAAGATCTGCTTTATTGGTCCTTAACCTAATCCAAACACTCTCAACCCCATTATCACTATACTTGATTTCTGAGCTTTCATAGCATTCTTTTACATACAGGGCCACTCCACCACCACTCCTTCCCTGTCTTTCCCTCCTGAAGAGCTTGTAGCCATCGATTGCAGCACTCCAGTCGTGTGAGGCATCCCACCACATTTCTGTTATAGCTACTATGTCATAGTTCTCGTGCTGCATCATGGCTTCAAGCTCCCCCTGATTGTTGCTTATACTGCGTGCATTGGGATAGATGTACTTGAGATGAGCTAATGAATCCAACACCTTTTTGTGAGTGTGGGCTCCATTTCCTACCAGACCCTTCTCAGGTGCTTCGATGGTTTCTAAACATCTATCCCTTCTCTCAAATGAAATGGCAGAGGGAGAGCCCTCACCAGTTCACCATCCTTCAAGCCTTGGCATGCTTCCCTTGAGCTTATACCTAACAGGCCCAGTTATCTCCCCCTCCCCTCTCATATCTAGATTAAAGCCCTGTCAATAAGCCCTGCTAACTCCTGCCCCAGAATCCTTTTCCCCCTTTGGGACAGCTGCATCCCACCTGTCTCATTTGTCGCAGCAGACCAGGTGCCTTATAAACTTTGCCATGATCAAAGAACGCAAAATTTCGACGGTGGCACCAGTCTCTGAGCCACGTGTTAATCAGATATGTTTTCCACACTCTTTCAGTGTTTTTTCCTTCCACTTGGGGGATTGATGAAAACACGACCTAAGCTCCCGAGCCTTCAACTAGCCACCCCAGTGCCTTGAAGTCCCTTTTGAGTGACTTTAGACTTCTCTCTACCACCTCATCATTACCTGCCTGGAGCACCAACAAAGGGTAGTAATCAGAGGCCTGCACCAGAGCAGTGACCTTCCTTTTAATATCTCTAACCTGAGCCCCAGGGAGGCAGCAGACCTCCCTGCAGTATGGGTCTGGTAGACATATGGGCCCCTCCGTACCCTTCAGAACAGAGTCACCCACTACAATTACCCTCCTTTCCTTCTTACTTGAAGAAGTCGCAAGTTGTGGGGCTGAGGGACAAGCTGTGGATGACTCACTGGATGGATCCTCATTTCCATCTTCATTCGTCTGGCCGTCTAGTTCCAAGGCCTCATACCTGTTGTACAATGACAACTGGGAAGGTGAGGGGGGCCAAGATGGTTTTCGCTTGCCTTTCTGAGGAAGGACCTGACTCCATTCCCCCCTGTCCCCCATATCCCCTCCTTCTGCCTGGTGAGAGGAGAGGAGGGGGTCCTGCATTTCTTGTAGAGCCTCTCCAAAAGAATTGTCATTCTTTTCATCCAAGGACTATTCTCATACCGAGAAAAACTCCTCTTTTGTGATAATATCATTACAAAGCTCAACACCTCTCTATATCCATCCAACTGCTATTGTCTTCCAGTGATGGATGTTACGCAATGATGTGCATAAAGTGCTATACTTTGTGTTGAAATCCATTGTCATTTGTGCAGTTGAGTCTCCAGTTAAATCAAGGACCTACATATATATTGGACAAAAATATACTAGAAGACTCTCAGATCTAAAGGCATTGTTTTCTGACTAGTTCTTAAGTGAGACTTGCAGGATCAGATCCAATAAGTGTTGATGATAATTTTGTATATAAGGACAGGTTTTCTCTTGAAATATGGAAATGTTTTTTTTTACAATGCCAAAAAATAGTCAGATGATAACAGCTTTCGCTAGTTAAAGTCTTGAGCCATTATTTCTACCTGAAATGGTAACAACCACTCATCTTAACTTGAAAGTAGAACTGCAGTTTCCATCCAGAAGTCCATTTACTCCAAACTCACAAGGAAGTCCATAAAACTGGTATCCCTATCAGAATCTTAAAACCACCCATCCAAAGAAAAACCTAAAACAGCCAAGAACTTTAGAAGTGTAAATATCATATATGTTTTCTTTCATCAAATTTAAAGAATCTTTTAAATAACTAATCAGATCTCCAGACTTTATTTTTTTAGGAGATTTAGTATATTAGTGGATTGTTGCTTAAAGGAACTGCAATTGTAAACATTATTTTGTATTTTTTCATTAATTTTCAATCAGAAAAAAGATTTCTGGAGCAGACGTAAAAAATGTTAATTGGTGAAGGCAGTAATCAGGTATGAACATTTCAAAATAAAGACATTTTAAAAGATAGTTGCTTTTTTTTTTTTCTTTAATTAACATGACCTATTATCCTTTTGTTTAGTTTGCTTATTGTCAGACTTGCCAGTTGACAACTCTGACTTCTTTCATTTTAATTGTTGGTATTTATCATATTACATTTTCACATGATAATGAAAGTATTCTTCCCTGATAACCAGAATAGGATGACTGAATATTCACTGTTATAGAATTATTCTTTCATCCATGCTTTGCCCACATTCAGCCTACTCATAACTGATAAATTAATGGCAATCTTTTGCCCTCTGGAACTGAAACAAGGAAATTTAACAACTCAGAGTGAGAAAAAATTGTGAAAAAAAAAAATCCCTTAATTCACTTGTCTTTTACAGCATTTTATCCTCCCTTCTGAACCTTTATAGTCCATGGTCACCAGATTTATACAAAATCATTAACACTGTGATTTTGATACACCTCCATCGTGGAGTGTCACACTGAGAAAGTAGGAAGTGAGGCTGATGGAGGATTTTGGCTACTGTACTGTTATGAACTACATAAACAGTCCAGGGGACCTGAAGACCAATAAATATTAGTTAGGAATCACTGAGGGATCAATCCTTTGACAGTCACCAACTGTACAGGCTGTTCGTGCAAGAACATGCATAGAGAACAGAGCATCCTGCTAAAGATTTTAAGATAATTTCTGATACAAACTTCAGTATTTGAAATCTTGTTCCATTGCAATAAGTGAAAAATAAGTGAACAAAAACACTGGATGACAAGGCATATTGATACAGAATCATATTTTATTGATGTTTTTCTCTTCTGACTAAAAGGAGCTAATTTAAGGACAACAGGGTTTGACAAAGGGGGTGTTTTGAAACTTTTCTATATGGTTCTTCAAAGTAGCAGACAACAACAAAAGCTCTTCTCATTTGGCTGGCATTTTTTTCTGAAATCCATAAGGATAAAGTTTGCACTTGTTTAACACCTTGAAAAATCCACCAACATATATTTTAATCCGTCTATACATCCCATCATGACTGCTGTAACTAAACTCCATGCAGAGACAGGAGCAGGTTATGTAAGGTTTAAAAAATTTGGGTGGGTTTTGGGTTTTTTTTTTGAGATTCTATAGAAGAAGTTTTAGAGCTAATAGAAATCTGAGCTTTTGTTTTCTTACCAGTGAGAAACATTCAGATCAGCCCATTTCACATTATTTTTATTAATAGCTTCTGGTTACTTCAGTAGGGCATCATTACTTATCTTTGTCAATGACCATGCCATACAGCTAGTCTCCTAGGCACCAAATGGCTAAGCTAAAGGCTAAAGGTTCAGCTCTGGAGGGAGTAGAAAATCAACATGAGTGATGCAGATGGCTCATTCATGGCTCTAATTATCTTTGTAAAAGATATCACTGAAAGCAAAATGGAAACTAAAGCAAGGAGAACTTAGAAAGAATCTTACATTTGATTTCATTTGAGAAGACAAGTAACTTTTTATGTGCATCAGGGTCCATAACAACAACAGCAGTAACAAGTGGGCTGGTTATATCACATGCTGATTCTAGCTACACTTTTGTTCAGATGGGTCTGTGTCTAGGTCATTTTGGACAGGGTCTTTGATAGTGGCACAAAAGAGGAGTGAAACACAGGACTCTCTGCTGAACCGCCATGGGAGGTTAATTGCAGCTTAAGGCTGTGTTATATTACTTCTGGGTTCCCTTTGGCAGCTGCTATGAAATGAATACAAATGGATCAGGCTCTAACAGAACAAGTCACCAACATATTTTGGAATCAGCTATAGCACCTGATAATGGATCTGGTCCCTGACGTAGAGTTCCATAGATGACTCCTAACTCCTATATGTTGAAAAGTATCTTAAGATATTATTGATGGAATTGATGTTTGTTTTATGAGTGGTAAGTTTTACAGTGTTTTTGGACGAGATGACTGTTTGGTCTGTACTGGGTAAACACTTCCTAGTGACAGTATTATCGTATAATCATTGGATGTGTACTGTGTTGCAAAGATACTGATAATTGTGGTCTATAATTGGAGCTGAGCTGAGTTTTATATCTCTGCAGGATGCAAAGCATGTTCTCATTTCTGTGAAATTTTGTACTAATTGGGGCTTAAAACAGTGCTTTCTTTGATGCCCATTTGCAAAATGATTTACTTCACATGCAAAATCTCCATTTTTGGTTTTAGAGTTACTATAACCTACTGAGAAGAGGTCCCCACGTATCATACATTTTACTAAAATATTATCAGCAATGGAATCTGAATGGAATAATTTGAAAAAAGTATCACTATTAGAAGAAGTATAACTGAATTGCGAGATTCGTTTGCCTAAGCAGGGCTAATTAGAATGGACAAATCACTGCTCTAAAATGACTGTACTCTTCAAGCTAATATCTCTGCAGAGACCTGGTATCTCACTCAGAGCTTGTTTGGGAATCTCTCATATTGGTGGATTGCACTATGTCAAAAAAAATCCCAACACCTCTAAAGACTATAATGAACCATATTCTCATTCGTAGTGCTGTCCTTAAGTACCAATTGAGCTACAAAAAGAGGCCATAAAATCTACATCTATGAATAAAAGAGCTTCAAGGAGTAAAATCAGGACCTGACTGTCCATTATGCTTAATCATTATCTTGTTCCCTCACACTATTTTGGACTGCTTCAGCTCTCTGAGACAAATCTGCTCTAAAGGAGTCTAATCCTAAGTGATGAAGATGCAAGCCAATTAACATCTCTTAGTCTGAGAACTGGGACTGAACCCTAGCTGTCTTGTCAGAAATATCCACATAACCTCTAATGGCTTCTGCTGGTGTTTGGGTTCCTAATCATTCAAACTGTGGGAAAGTGTCATTGAATCATAGAATCATTTAGGTTGAAAAAGACCTTTAAGGACATTGAGTCCAACAATTAACCTAGCACTGCCAAGTTCACTACTAACCATGTCCCTAAGTGCCACTTCTACACAACAACTGTCAACATATGTGAAGGTAGAACACTTAATTTTATTGGTACTTGTCTTTTGAGAAAGATGTAGTGAGTCCTTGGCAACTTATGTGCATCTCTATATTGCATATAACCTGATGAAGGTGAAGATCTTTCCCTTTAATTATGTTATATTCTGTTATTATCTTATTTCATTTAAAGCAGAAAGTAATTTAGACAGAAAACATATGGTTTCTTTTACTACATGGAGAAATACACCATCTGGGAGCCTCTCAGTACAGGTTCTTAGAAACTACCTTACATTCATAATTTCAGTAATAAACGAAATTCATTAGCTCTAGTGAATAACTAGCAGTAACGTGACTTAATGTTGTCTTCTAGTTAAAATTCCAGTTAAGGTTTATTATGGATTCACCACTTAAGCAGTTAAGTAAGTTACAATACTATGTCACCCTTCTAAATATGATCTCCTGTTCACTGTGCCATATTTTTGCTTACCTACTTGTTTGATTTTCTCAAACTGTTTAAGTTTTGTAGCCTTAAGATTTACAGATCATAATTTACAAATACATGAAAGAGCATTCAGTTCAAGATTAGACACTTGTATTTAGGTATTCATATATAGGTGTCTTCATGTGCACCGAATATCTAAGCTCTCATTTCAGTCAGTGGAGAGGTGGTCAATACAATTAATAGAACCTAGACAATGATTTGGACATAAATTGAAATTCTAGAAGTAGAAATTCTACTGAAAGAAATTTTTAAAAATTACTATGAACGTGGTCAGACACTGGAGAAGGCAGGTTGTGGAGTCTCCATCTTATTCAAAAACCAACTGGACATGATCCTGAGCATCCTGTACTGGTTGATCCTCATCTGCACAGGGAGTTGGACTAGATGATCTCCAGACGTCCCTCCCCAACTCAACTGTTCTGTGGTTTTGTGATTCTGCAAGTAACCTTGCCAGAAAGCATCAGTCTCCTCTCTACCTGTTGTTGAGGGCAGAGACGATGCAGTTCTGAGAGAATGAAACAAGAGCCTTTTGTTATGGGCATTTATATGGGAATATTGAGTTTTTGATCTTCTGCTCCCAGCACATTTTATGCAATGATTCTTTAAAGCACAGTATTTCCTCGAGTGGGCCTAACGTGAAGCCACATAAAGACCTTACACTCCAGTCCCAACCCATTATGTCACCATCTGTAAACTTGTCATGGAGCCATCACACAAGTTAGGGAGCAAGTGTTCACTCTGTTACATAGTTGAACATGACCGTGTTTCAGACACTGATTGTCTCTATCCTATTAAATATGCATGTTTACTTTTGAGGGACACTTGGAAAAAACAGGACTGGAGAAAAGGGTGAAAGCAATATGAATTATATAGTGCATAAGCCATAGATAGTACAGTTCTACTTCAAAATAAATACAGAAATACTCTTGGCAGTAGACACCAAAATGGCTTCAGCCATCTCTTTGCTAAAGATAGGACCAAAGAGTAGAAAGCCAGGGAAGTTTTGTTAGGAAGCAGAGAATTCCTACAGCCAAATTTGGAATCAAGGCAACAGCTGTAAAAAAAGAAGTTCAAGTCTCTCCCAGGGATATGTAAAAACTTCATCTCACAATCATGTAAGGAATTACAATAGTAATTTACAATACTATTTATTGCTTGAGGTGCTTTTGGTTCATACTTGTTTTGTTTTGTTTTGTTTTGTTATACATGGAATTTGTTTATACGGGGTTAAAGTATTTAACCTATGGCAATCTATAGCTTTCACCTACATCAAAACAGGTAATTCTGCACGGAACACTCAGACTTTAATATTGCTTATTAAAATACACTTTTAATATGAAACAAAAATGGACATACCTTTGTAATTTCTAACTGACATTTCATAGGAAAGTGCCTATCAGCTTCTGGAAGAACTGTGAAAGTGCAGAGAATGCAATTAATCACCCTGCCTCTTTCACTGTGGGATTCTGCAGCAATTGAACAAAAGCTACTCTCGTTTCACATCTTGAACACTGCCAGTGTCAATATCTCAGAAGCAGAGAAAGGTGTGTTCTTTTCAGGTCTAATTTTGGAAGCTTAACAGGCTGAAGTTGCTGCAGAGGATTGCACTGCTTGCTTGTTTCTTAAAGGAAAGAAGTGTGAAGTTAAGTCCACAAAACAGATCTCTGATCCGAACTCCCAATATACTGTTAAAAAGGTAGAAGGAAAAAAAAAAAAGAGATGTTGCAGAGTGCATCTATGTCAGAATTCTAGGTCTGACCAATAGAGTGTTTTTGAAGGAAATCTCCTCATGGTGGCCATTTATAATGTTTGTATTTGCATCTTCAAGTGATTTTGGAGCTAATAAATTTATTTCTGACCTAGAAGATCCACTCTTGGATTACATCTGCCTGCAATAACTACCAAGCATTTAGTGCACAGTACTAGAGGAGCTAGTCTGAAATAAAATGGAGTCAGAACTGAGTCCACAGAAAACTTCTGAACTACTCTGACTGTACTACACTACTTACCAGTGTAGATATTGCCCCTTCTAAAAAGAGGGGACTTAATTGTGTCACAGTCTCATTACCACCTAGACAGTAATCAGCCACATGGGGTGATGTTAATGACAGCTGGAGTGCCACTTGACAGTTTTGGTGGGGGTTTTTGGCTTTTACATTTTTTTTCCCCAAAAAAAAGACATCCACCAGTAAGATTCTGCAAAGGAGGAACAAAAGCATATTTGGGAGAGAAAATTGCAAAATGTGACTAGAAAAGTTTTTAAGTTATATGTCTTAAAATCTTCGGTATGATTAATCAGAAGAGGTTGTCATTAGTATAAAATTTCCATTACTTTCAGTATAAGAAGGAGTAAGGAATTAATGATTTCATGAACGTTGAAAATTAATTTTTGGCCACGTGCACCTGGACTGGAATGGTGTTTGCGAGGCCTTTTTTTTTTTTTTTTTTTTTTTTGTGTGTGTATTTTAAAGTAATTTCTTCATCAGGAAATACTAAGTCATTTGTCTACAAATATAAAATTTTGTTACTGAAAGATAATCTGATGTTTCACATTTATTTTTGATTTAAACTCAAAGTGGGAATTCAAGAATCATTGTGAAATGAAAAATTCTGTGATACTGTAACAGAAGTTATAACCTAGAAAATTTAGTGAGTTTTCTCTTGAACATGTTGCTCTTTTGAAAATGGTTCAAAACAACAGTGGTTCTTTTAAATTAATATTTAGAATTAATATAGGTTTTATTTTCATAACTGGAAAATTTAACATTATTCAAAAATTATTTTTCTCAAAAAAATTCCTGTAAAACTGAAATTTCTGACAGCAAAATCTTGTACATTAGAAGTTTGATTTAGTTTAATGCAATAGAGACTTTTTAGTTAAACACAGTCTGTAGTTCAAACTATCATGAAAGCATTTTTTGTTCTGTTTGTTCTTTGAAAATATACCAGCATGAACTTTTCATGAATAGTCTCTGGTTTTTATTCTTTGGTTCAGAATACAGTATTAGAACATCAATATCTAAAATCTAATATATATTATTCAATTTTCAAGCTAAAAAAGAACTAACTTAAAATTATCTATTTCACTGTCTAGCTGAACAGTGCAACTGGTCAAACAGTCTCAGCAACCAACCTCTGATTTTTGGAGAGATTCACTATTCCAATATTTAATTGAGGAGATCAAAGAAGGGGAGGAGAAAGAGGAAAGGGAAAGATTATTTCTGGCTTGAATTTACCTAGTTACATTTCCCATCTGCTGGATATCATTAGCCATTTTTTTTCTAAATTACATAATAGTCTGTTATTGGAGATGTTTTTGGATTTATGTATGTGGATAAACCAGAACGAAATTTTTGAACAATAATTTGTTATTGAGTAGTCTAATTTCCTTTCAGTTGCAATCATTCAGAATTTGGAGTTAACTTCAATAACCAACACAAAATGGAAAATTTAATTTTTATTATAAAATAATGTTTACATTTCAATTTTGAGACTCTTAAAAGGCTGAACAAGTTCAAAGCTTTTATTGAGAGTCTTTTGTAGCTGAACAAGATAGGTACTCTTCACTTACATTGCTGGGGAAAAAAAAAAAAAAAAAAAAAAGATGCAGTTTCTCCACACTGTATTTTCTACAATTTGGCCAAAATGAACTGAAACACCAAGAGGTCACATCATTCTGTCCATAGGCTAAGTCCCCTCTTGTTTCCCTGTAAGCTAAATAGGTTCTGCGTCACTAGGTTGTTGTTACCCTATAGGTTCTGAAGACTGCAGACCAACCATAAGGCTTTTCTCTGGATCCTTTCCAGCTTGTTCATATATATATTGCAAACCAGGGACACTGGAACCAGATACAGTCTTTTAGTCTCATTACTACCATTTATAGAACCCATGACATCTTCCATATCATATTTCCTATCTTACATAAAGGCCTCATTTTCCCTTTTAGCTATGGCATAACACAGCAGCTCAAACACAACTACTTATCCACAAAAATTTCGATCCTTTTCAAAGCCATTGCTCCTTAAAAACTGTTGAAAAAAAAATTCACACTTTTGACTTGGCAGTTACCTGTGTTAAAAAATGTTAATATAACCAAAGTCCATTTTCTCTTCATTGGATGATTTATTTATCTTCCTATAATTCTACCTTTTAAACACATTTTTCTCTCAGTACAGAACTTGAATTTTTGGGGCTTTTCTTTTTACCTTTTCCCTTACTCCATTTTAAGGACTAGACAATAAAATGAATGGACTAAAACAACAATGGTGAAGTGGAGGAGGAAGGCAATAGAAAAGGACAAGGCATTAAAAAAATTTTAACATTATCTTGATATTGGTATCAAAAAGAAGTGACAGGGAGGTTTGTTCTCCTGGTGAATTGTCATCTGCTCAGAGGTGAGATTATGTAAAACAGAACTGCTACAAATGAAAACATAAATGAAAAACATATTTAGAACACAACATCAATGTCAATAAGGAAAAAAAAAACAAACCCAAATGATCACACAGAGAATAATTCTACAGGAAAAATGGAAAGAAAAAAATGTTAACAACTGTTTCCTTAAAGATAAGCAGACTAAATGACGGGAAAAGAAACATGTGGAAAAACAATATAAGACAAAAAGTTCTATAAAAATACCGAAGTCTAAAAATAAAACAGCATGTATAACTACAATAAAATTAGTAATTGTGGAAGACAAAAAATGTACCACCCATCTTTCTGTTTTGTTAGCTGGAACCTCAGTTGAGTATGGCAGTATTGGAAAAGATGCAAAGACCCCTCAACAAAACAATCAGTGTGACTGTTTTTGTGGTTTGTAAGAAGTTTTCTTAAATATGTTTGGATATGTAGGCAGATGATATCAGAAGGGTGGTTTTCATCCAGGATTTGGGACAGTTGTGTTCTCTTGGCCAGAAATGGCTTCAGTCACAAATCAGAGTTTGAAAAACATTTGTAGGTTCCCCATTTGTAAGACTTTCGTACTTGTCAGAGAATCAATCCTGTGATGACAGAAGATCATATATCTTCCAGAATATCATATATAGATATATAAGATATGAATAGAAATATGTGAGACAGGCTTTTGGGCAAGGTGGACTTTTGGTCTGATTCAGGTATTTTATATTATTCTTTGTGTTCAACATATTGCTCAGTAACAATTGTGTTCTTGCAGACAGAAAGCTTTAAAAGATAAATCTAGATGTAGTAATCAATCTAGACTCAAGTGTTACATTTGGAGCTAAATTTTAATATCACCTTTCTTTAATGGGTAAAAGCCAACTTCCATGATATATGACTTTGAAATATGAGTTTTCCTGTTGTGGTGCTTGGATTAGGCTTCCCTTGAAGATACATTAAGAAGCCAAAAACATATCTGCAAAAAGAAATTCCTGTGTCTGAACTCAAACACTGGGTTCCTCTAGTTTTTCTTACATGTAATGACATTGATGTATTGTAAGAAAGTGAATAGGAATTAGACAAATGTTTGATATAGAAAAGGCAAACATGAAGGCCAGTGAAGTTCCCCAAGCTTTCTTAAACACCGTATCTGAGATGCACCTTCAAAAGTGCCACTTTGTATAATTTTATCCCCTGATAAAACACTAACAACAGTGTATTAGTTATATGTACTCTGTCACACCTATATTAACATATATTAAACTGTGTAGAAAATAAAACCTATGAGGCCTCATTTTCCCTGATCTGAGTGTGATGAAAACTCTTACAATAAACATACAGTTTCTCAGTCTTATTATTATTCTGCCCACATCAGTAAGGTCTATAGCCACAACAGAGTGACCAGTGTTGAATTAAGGATAACTACAGGAGCCTTTAAGAGACATAAATTTAAGACTGGGTCCTAAACTTCTTTAGGACTGTATCCTAAACAAGCCATTGACTAGGATGGATGGATAGAAATACCAAATTAAAATATGAAATGGTAAATGAAAAAAGTTCAAATAGCTTTTCAAGGGGAAATAATGAATTTCAAATTGAAGTTTGATTATTCATTTTGGTTTTTACCTACATATGTTAATAATGGCCATAGAACAACCCAATAAAACAGTCCATCCACTATACACAGCATGTGCTGATAACCTTTGAAAAAAGCTGCTGTCACAGGGAAGAAGAGGAGGAGAGATATAATGGGAAAGTGTTTCCATCCAGTTTTTACTTGGACTGCTTTTATTCATTTTCTGTAAATAATCTAGCAAAAAGAGAAAATTATTCAAAGAGATATTCTGAAGACAGTATCCAGAGAATTTTAAGTAAGTTATTTCAGAATAATAATGTACAGAATATTTTTAATGTGCTGATGCAGATATTTGCCCCAGAAATCCAACTGTAAGAATTGTCAATTTTAGACAGGGTGTAGGGATGTATCAATATGTATAAGTGTGTCAACAAAACAGATGATATCTGTATTTCTGAAAAAACTGAAAACCAGTAAATGATACATGAATATTCATAAATATGAAAAGCTGTACACTAAAATATTATTTGTTCAAGACGGTCAGTGAATTATTTTGAGTAACAAAAAAATCATGGAAACTCTGATGTGACTCCTAGTAATTCACACTAGGAAAACAAGAAGTAAATTCCATCAGTGATTCACAATGAATAGCTCATCATGCTATTTACTAGTCTGTTGAACTCTGCAGATACATAATATAGCTGTGAATAAATATGGATGTGTTTGTGTGTGTAACTGCTTATTCTACATTCACTTTCTATTTAACTTTTACCAAATTAACCCTTTAGTCAGTGAACTTTTTGAGTCCATGCAGAAGTTTTGCTCCTGCCTGGGTTGTAGGCTTTTGCTTTAGCTATTGTTGAACAGCACTAGATATCCAATGTTGTATGTCTTAGTCCTGTTTGATTTAATCAATTTTGTTCATATAAGTTGAGTATATAGAAAAACTGGGATGCTATTTATTTTAGAAATTGTTATTTGAGGAGATAATAATGTCTAAGGAGTATTAGGTCCCATCAAGCAAGTTTACTAGACACAAAGAAACACATTTTATAGGTTTTTTTTGCAGTTGGCCAACAAAGCTGACTCATCTTGCTTTTGTTTTAACTTGAGCACAACAGAGGAGCAATCCCTGGGTAGAGATGAGAGCAAGAAATACTACTAAGCAGAAGCAAAAGAAATTTTACATAGCTTTCATATCTAGTAAAAAATGGATATAAATGTCAATGAAATACTTAAAGCCTGCCAAAGAGAATCCACATAATTCCTTCTTGCCCTCTGGGGTCTGAATGATCTTAAGCAGCCTCCTATGGGAGCCTGATGTGTCTATTATGTTTTTTCTGATGGAAAAGATACATGGCAGCTCTGCAACATTAAAGTGGCCAACAACCTGTGAATTGCCAAACAGATAAATGGCAATAAGTCACAAGCTGAAAACACCTACATTTAGCATTTTTTGGTAAGAATCCAAAATACAGGCTGGGCAATGAGTGGATTCAGAGCAGTCCTGCGGAGAAAGACTTGGGGGTATTAGTGGATGGAAAACTCACTATGAGCCAGCAACATGTGCTTGCAGCCCAGAAAGCCAACCGTGTCCTGGGCTGTATGAAGAAAAGTCAGCAGGTCAAGGGAGGTGATTCTCCCCCTCTACTCCGCTCTCATGAAACCCCACCTGGAGTACTGTGTCCAGCTCTGGGGCCCCCAAACAAAGAAGGACATGGACCTGCTTGAGCATGTCCAGAGGAGGCCACGAAGATGATCAGGGGGCTGGCCCAACTACCCTGTGAGGACAGGTTGAGAGGGTTGGGGTTTCACCTAGAGAAGAGAAGGCTTCGGGGAGACTTTATAGGGGCCTTCCAGTACTTAAAGGGGGTGTATAGGAAAGATGGGGACGGATTCTTTATCAGGGAGTGTAGTGATAGGACAAGGGGTAACAGTTTTACACTGGAAGAGGGT
Organism: Strix aluco; assembly: GCF_031877795.1. Taxonomy (NCBI): domain Eukaryota; kingdom Metazoa; phylum Chordata; class Aves; order Strigiformes; family Strigidae; genus Strix; species Strix aluco. Next base: position 124,788,393 of record NC_133932.1, read on the forward strand.
AGATTTAGATTAGATATGAGGAAGAAATTCTTTACTGTGAGAATGGTGAGACACTGGAACTGGTTGCCCAGAGAAGCTGTGGCTGCCCCCTCCCTGGAAGTGTTCAAGGCCGGGTTGGACGGGGCTTTGAGCAACCTGGTCTAGTGGAAGGTGTCCCTGCCCATGGCAGGGGCGTTAGAACTAGGTGATCTTTAAGGTCCCTTCCAACCCAAACCATTCTATGATTCTATGGATAGTACAGTGATGTTCTTTTTGACCCTAACATCTCACTTTGAGACCCCAGATCATTATTGGAAACCCAGAGTTTCTATATCACTTGCTGAAACACAACTGCAAAAAGCAGTTTTCCCCTTCTTCTTGATATCATGCCTCAAAACTCACCTTTTGTAGCAATGTCTTTTCTTTCTATGGTAGTGCTATTCTCATTACCACTAATTAACCCTTTATTTCTCTTGTTGTATCTGCTTTTCTACATTTTTTATTGGTTCTTGATCCGTTTAAAGCACATTTACATTTCACATGGAAATGCAGACAGTCATGGTCTTGCTGTCCACCCTGTTACCAGACAGTCAGAAATGCATACCCACACACAGTATGGCACTAAGCACAGTCCCACTGAGAGATGGGGTTCATTGGCTTCAGCTTGGCAGTCATACAGATTTGAGTTTCAGACTGAATTTGGATCTTGTTTTCAAGGATAAGCAGAATGCTCTCAGTCTACCTTCATCTTTAACACGCCCAAAACCGTCTTCCCATAGTATTCAGTATTGTCTGCTTAAAACTAGGATTTCTGTGAGATTGTATATTACTTTTAAAAAATTGTGCTTTTATGCCAGGACAAATTATTAATATTCTGATCTTTGTTCATCATAAACTTTGAGTGGGGTGCTTTATAAAGTAGGCAATTCTACATCTGAGAAGAAAAAGAATGAGGTATTAGACTGAAGTCTGCTTCTGAAGGATGCTGGGTTTTTGTGGTTTTATAATTGTAGAATAAGTCTGAGGGAGATGAATTAGTGGAAGAGGACATGCGACCTAAAAGTCAAAGGTGAACAATGAATGGATTTATTACAAGTCATACTTTTACATCCATATATATAAAGCAACATATTACATAGAACATCTATATTGTAATCTTAGCAATCCAATAAATCAGACGAAGAAACTATGAGCACAGAAGACGTGATTCATGGTATTCTACATCATATTCCAAGCCTGTCCACTGCTACCTGTACCCAGGACAATAACAAAGAACTCCCCAGCAAAGAAGTGTCATTTTTATTTATATTGATCCTAAAATCACCTTTTGAGCTATTTGCACTTCAAACTCAGAATGTGTGTCAGTCAAGAAAAGGAAAGCAAACTCTCACAGAACTGGCACATTTCCAGCATTGCTAGAGAAAGGCAAGAGTGAGAAACAAAGAAAATAGTAGGCTAAATTTCACAACAAGCAAAATATCCAATAGGATAAATGTTTCCACAGAGCCTCCATGAAGTTGTTAATGACCTCAGTAGAATTCCTTCCCTGGTCTGTGACCTTTGCAGTTACTATGATCAGGTAAGAAATGTCTCTTCCAAAGGTATATCAGCAATGCAGGAAATAGTGTTAGCACTCATATGAAGAGGAACATAGTGTCACTAGAAGGCTGAAAGGCATGTTAAGACTTCTCTACAAAAATATTAAACTGATCAAGACACTTAAGCTCAGACAAGAGATGACTGAGATGTTACAGAGATCTGCAAAAACATGAATAACATGGAATGGGTAATAGTTTTGTGGTTTTGGTGACACGGAAATGAGAGAACATCAAATAGAATTATGAAGAAAATTTTCTGAAATATTTAAAGGAAATACCTTTGTCATTCAATACTTAAATGGACAGTTGAACATGCGGCTACAGGATGTTTTGGATGCTGAGAGTATAAATGGATTCAAAAGCTGATTAGACAAGCTAATGGAGGAAAGCTCTGCCAAGGACTACTAAACATGGTGGTCTGTTTACAGCCTCTTTAGTTCAGGAGGTCCCTGAATCAGATATAGCCAGAAACTGCAAGAACATAAGCAAGTAAGGTACCACTCTGTGCATACCCTGTTCTTATTCCCTGAACATCTGCTGCTGGCCACCATCAAAGGCAAGCCTCTGGCCTGATTTACACTAATGCTCTTTTATTGAGAGAGAGGCAGAGAGGGATGGAGGGAGGCAGGAAGAAGTACTTCGAGGGTTTTTTTTAGTGAAATTTACAGCCTGAAATTAAAAACTAAGTTAAAAAACAACCCCGATAAAATACAGCATGCTGACCCAATTGCTTTTTAAGTCAAACCATTTAAAACAGCAGTTATGTGCTGGTTCTATTCCATTCTAAGCAGGAAACTTCAAAGAAAAGTGACAAAAAAGATATCAGCTTGGTGATTAGCTCTAATTCCTTCAGACAAAAGAAGGAATGGATCTGGGTGTCTTATTCCTTGGATGGGGTCTCTAAGCAGGGAGCTAAGAGTAATAGAAGTGTCATGCATGGTGTGGGCAAGGCTTGCTACTTAAGTGTGGCATGAATAACACAGACAGAATCATCAAGTTTGGAAAAGACCTTGAAGATCACCTAGTCCAACTGTTAACCTACCATTGACAGTTCCCAACTACACCATATCCTTAAGTGCTATGTCAACACGACTCTTAAACACCTCCAAGGATGGGGACTCAACCACTGCCCTGAGCAGCCCATTCCAACGCCCAACAACCCATTCTGTAAAGAAATGCTTCCTAATATCTAGTCTAAACCTTCCCTGGTGCAACTTGAGGCCATTACCTCTTGTCCTATCACTCATTACTTGGTTAAAGAGACTCATCCCCAGCTCTCTGCAACCTGCTTTCAGGTAGTTGTAGAGGGCAATGAGGTCTTCCCTCAGCCTCCTCTTCTCCAGATTAAACAACCCCAGTTCCCTCAGCCGCTCCTCGTAAGACCTGTCCTCCAGACCCTTCACCAGCTTCATTAAAGAGACAGAGACACAGCTACATCATGGACCCCAGGGGGAACAAATGAAGAAGAAACCAGGACTGCTCAGATGCCATGTTTCACTTTCCTGGAAAATGTCACTTTTGACAGCAGTCCTTTACACGCTTGAAGGACTTCCAAGGTTAGGCATTGGTGTGGACAGAACTTCACTTATGAATGCACAGCTATCATAAAGCCACCAGACACATAGAACAGGAGGTGGGTGACAGCAATGCCTTACCCAACTCCTCCAGTCTCCACTCCCAAGCACCACCTGAAAGCTGTCTGAAGTCAAATGACTTGATTTTAGACTCAGTTGTTTTAAATAGAATTTTGGTGCTGCTATTGTCTTTGCAAAACCAGCCCCAAGTCATTGCTAGAATAATGCCCCTCCTACTAACCCGATGAAGTACAGTTATGCATTGGTAAAAGAAAATAAAGTAATTGAAAAGCATTGCACCTCATGCCTATGATCTTTTATTTAAGAATTATTATAAATTTCTTGACCTTTTAAGCTGTAATTTTTTTGTGTCCAGAGTGGAAGCTATTTTTTATATCACTACAAACAAATTTATATCATTAAAAGGTAGGTCAGTGGTTCTCAGGCACCAGTGTATCAGGATGACACTTTGAAGCTTTGATTTCTGCCTGTCAGTTCATATCCCCATGCAGCAGATAATATGACTTGACATTCTATAAACTTGTTATAAACCTTCACATCCTACAACAGAGAAGGTCCAACTGCACCATCGCTATTCATTTGGGCATTGGCAGTTGCTTCTTTAAAAAAAAAAAAAAGGCATAGCAACAAATAATACCCACCAGAGATCTTTTTCAATTGTCCAAGATACATAAATCCTGAGAGAAAATATCCCAGTCTAACACATCAGACACTGCAAAATGTCACAACATGAGCACAATGTTCCATGATAATAGCTTCATTATATATAAAAATTCCCTTTTTGGAGGCTTGTCAGCATGTAAGTCTAATGGGTGTTCAGTTCTACCACACATGTATTTGTGTTAAATAAGTGGAAATTAACTGCAATAACGTGAACCAGGTGTAAATTGAGACAATTTACTTCAGTGAAGTTACTCCTAATCTACACAGGGCTAAAAAAAAAAATAAAAAAAAAAAGGGTAGATCAAAATATAATTTAACAGTTGTGGATTCATAATTCTAATTAAATGAGACTGATCCTCTGATGTCAAAAGTTTTGTGAATTGCAACTGATCCCATCTGCCTAGAATTATAAAATATTTGTTACACATTTCCAAGCATCTAATACATAGATGAACATATATATAAAGAGAGACACACTATCTCTACAGAGAGATATTCACTTGAAGAAGTTAATATTCTCTGATATCATCTTCCCAAATGGTTACGTATTGCTAGAATTCAACTATGGTATTTACATTAGCTATATCTTAGGTAATTATATAGATAGAAAATTATCTTTATTAGAAGTTCTGGCAACCCAGTGTACAGATTTGTCTCATTTTTGTTTTCTACCATTCAATGACACAAAGTTTTATGTCTGTCTTACAGGAGCAAGAAGTTTACTATGGGAGCTACACTGATACTCTGAGCTTCTTCACTTCACCATTCAAATACATCAAACACAATGAACTTTTCCCAAGAAAATAGTTCTCTCTCCGCAGAGAGACCCTCTTAAAATAGCAAATGTTCATCTGTGTTATAGGGATGTGTAATAGGACTAGGTGTACTAACTTCTATTTCCCATTTATTTTTTGGATATCTAATCATTCTTCAGCTACATACATCTAACTAATTGCACGTGAGAGTCCCTTATATCTGTACATACCACCCTCTGAAATACAATTAAACATGGGACTAAAACATGAAAAAAAATTTTTTTTATAACTGGAGGTGGTTGACAAGTGAAATAAAATACGAAGTATGTCTCAACTTCTGATGCCAGAACTGATCATAGCATTAGAAGATCTGAGCTGGTCTCCCAACATTTGACTAATCTGATGGTCTTTTCTGCACCTCCATCTTCAAGTCAGGAAATGCTGTCTCATCAGGAAATGCATCTCAGCGCTCCCATAAATCTGAGAAATCAAAAAAGCTGAGCAGACATCTTTACTAGACTTCTACTCAAAGTAACAACATTTTGTTGCTGTTGCAAGTGTTTGCCTTCAAATGGATTGTCTTAACATTGTGTTACCAGGTCTAATCAGATGAAAGTACCTTTTATGAGCCTGCAGGACCACAGAAGTTTGAAAATATTATCCTACTAATTTTAATAACTCGCTTTTCATGTTAACAATTTCATCATGACTGTGCTCTGCTACAGGATTTCTTTGACACTCATGGAAGGTGCTAAATTCTGTTCATCCCTGCGTAGGCCATATATTCATCCTATAAATTACAAAAATATGTATATGTGTGTGTATGTGTATATGCATGTATGTATATATACACATGAACAAACCATTCTCAATTGAAGTGTTGAGGGGACAGAAATATATCTAGATGCATGTATATATATGTTTGTGTACATATATATATATTTTCTGCATCTGTTATTCCACACACAGACCTCGAAGACAAAACACAGGACCACAGGTCCAATCTGGAATTAACTTTCTTATGCCTTTGGGAAATTCTGAAGTTTTTATTTGCATGGATTTAAAAAGCTAAACAGTGATATGTTACAGTGTTGTAATGCAGAAGCTGCAATAATGATTTAGCTGGAATGTTTCCACATTAATACAAATGTGAAAGCGAGAATGGAATTTCTACAACAAAGCAAATTTCTTGTACTGGACATGCTGCATACAGAAGGTATTTTTTTACTGAATACAAATACTTATCTCATGAAAGGACACCAAGGAATTTCAAATACAAATGGAAATATGACTGTGAATAGACAATTTACACATCCAGAGACAGTTTGAAGATAATACAAGAGAGTTCCTGACCACAGAAAAAGAGATTTTCAATAACTTACTACCTGCTCTGCAAGTATATGATGAATGATATCTAGAGTTCCTGATCCCCAGCTATCCAGACTAGGAGCCCATTGTAGCATATTGTGTTTCTTGCATACTGCTATTATCCAGAGTTCCTTTCATTGGAAATGAAATCACAAAGATAGAATATGGACATGACAATGTCTTTGTTCTGGTTTTGGCTGGGATAGAGTTAATTTTCTTTACAGTACCTAGTATGGGGCTATGTTTTGGATTTGTACTGGAAACAGCGTGGGTGACACAGGGATGCTTTAGTTATTGCTGAGCAGTGCTTACACAGAGTCAAGACCTTTTCTGCTTCTCACCCCACCCCATCAGTGAGTAGGCTGAGGGTGCACAAGAAGTTGGGAGGGGACACAGCTGGGACAGCCGACCCCGACTGACCAGAGGGATATGTGATGTCATGTTCAGCAATAAAACTATGGGGGAAGTTGGCAGGGCGGCCACTGCTGGGGGACTGACTGGGCAGTGGTCAGTTGGCGGTGAGCAATTGTTTTCATTTGCATCACTTGTCTTTCTTGGGTTTTATTTCTCTCACTTTGTTATTTTCTTTTCAGTATGAATTATTATTATTGTTATTATTAATAATAAATTATTATACTTTTTTATCTCAATGCACAAGTTTTCTCACATTTTGCCTTCCAATTCTCTTCCCCCCATCCCTCTGGGGGTGTAATGAGTGAGGGATTGTGTAGTGCTTAGTTGCCAGCTGGGGTTAAATCATGACAGACCACTGTCAGGTTTTGCTCTAGTATGGAGCTGGAGCGTCCCTGGAGTGCATGCTTAGGGGTTTGAAATTATTTTGTCCTATGATTTAATCTCTGACCTAGAGGTCAGTGGCTCTGTTTTATTATATCAGTTGCGCTAATGGGCTAGATTTGGGATATCCATCTACAAGATACATTAGAGATGGCCAAAAGAACAATTTTCAGCAGTTAAAAAAAAAAAAGAAAATATAAGATATATTTATTCTGGCATTTTTATTGGCTTATTCTGCTTTTCTTAATGTGTCCTTCACAATACTATTTTTTATGCATTTGTCAAATTAATACTCTGATTTCCATAGTTTATGCAATAAAAGCTTATTTATATTTCATGCAAAACATCCTAATTAAAAGCTGCTGTATTATTTCTTGATCCCAATGGCATATTTAAACTGGAAATACGTAACCTAAAGATTGTGCTGCAAAATTATCTTTTCCATTATAGTTGAACAACTAAATTGAACCTAAAAAAGACAGGAGAATTTTTTTCACATATCCTAGAATGTATTGTTAATATTTCCAATCCTGTATGGATTTAGAGGACAATACCTTCACTGCACAGCCAGTGGCAACCTGCTTCAGTAGGCCAGAATCTTATGAACCTGATTTATGACCTTGACAAATATTTAAATTGGAAATATCTGGTGACTGGACTGTTATTAATTCAGACCATGTATTTCTCATTTTCTGTTATGTTTTAAATAAGAATTATAAGAATTCCTATAAATACATGAATATGAATATTCATATAAAAATAAGAATTCATCTACAACTAATTAAAAGAAGACAATGAGAAGTTAAAGTATTAGCCTGTGTTTGCATTTCTAGTTATCACTACCAGAAAATTCTCCAGTTACTGATGAAAACAGAAAATCAAACAATTGAATACAAGTCTGAAAGAAATGTGAAAAAATTTCCTCATTGTCTGGATCTTTTTTAATTTAAATTTGTTTGACTTCAAATTGTGCATGTTTTTCCTTTCTCATTTCAAATACGTGGCATCTTGCAACAAATCAGAGTTCAGTGCAACAAACCAGATTATATGCAGTTTGCTATTCTTACACTGAAGAAATGTTGGCTTTCTAAAATAGTGTATTTCATAGGCTATCACTTTATGTTTTCATGTCGAAAATATAAATGCCCTTTTCAAGTCTCAGCCACATAAGTTTAACTGTGATTGTAGAAATTTACCTAAATGTTTAGAATGTCATCTCACTATGTAATGGTCATGAATCTCTTAATAAGAGCAAAATACATATGTGATTGCATCATGATCAGTCAATTAATAATTTTATCTCTGCCTTTGAAAAATTTGTCTGTTACGGGCACTGTGCAATGTGTAATACACTGCTTTTAGAACTAACATCCAATACATACTGACACTTTTTGTTTGTCTGTTTTAAATAAATTAACATTTCTTTTTAGGGACTTAGTAAGCAACCGGTACTTTCACTGTTAATATCCAACATGAAGATGGACTTAAACAATTTCCTTCATAACTGGATGATTTAAATATTTATAGTAGGATTTTTATAACAATTGAGAACACCTACAGGTAGACATCTATACCTCAGTTAGTTAGACTTTAGTCTTTTATAGTCAATGGAAGAAATAGTTACATTTATCATACAATTAACTTGACCTATTTTGGTTGACTAATCTATGATGAGATAAATTGTATTTTGCAAATGATGAAAAGGGGAGTAGAGGGTGTCTAGCTCGAACTATAGACAGTTACATTTAGAAAGGTGAATCTCAGCCCTGAAACCTCTAAGGATATCACTGTCTATAACTAAAGAATACATCCATATGTTAATAGTATAAATCACTGCAGCCACTGCTCTTTAGAGTATGATTCATTGCATATTGTTGTAGATGTCTAAAATAGACTCATAGAAATGTTGTATTGAAGGTACCTTTGGAGTATCATCTGGTCCAATTCCATTTCAGAGCTGTGCTCTCAACAGCACTAGGTAAAATCAGCTAACGGCTTTGTCCAGATAAGTCTTGAAAAGCTCCAGGGTTGTAGACTTCACCAGTTCTCTGAGTAACTTGGTTCAGTGCTGCACTGCTTACCTACTGACCTTGTTTTTCAGAATGTTCAACATGAACCACGAAGACAGATTTTGTGATCTTTGTCCCTTCCTTTATTGTTTGCTACTACCAAAAATAATTTGGTCTTATCATCTTTATAACTGTCGTTCAAGTAGTTTCAGTCATCTCTTAGATCAGCTCTTAAACACCCCTACACCAGATTGATGAAGCTCAGCTTCCTCAGCTTCACCTTATTTCTCACATGTTCAAGGCTGCTGACAGTTCTGACTCTCTGTTGGAGCTCTGCCAGCTTTTCCAAATCTGTCTTGAAAAGGAGGACCCAATACTGGGTGCAGAAGACCAGATGTAGCCTTAGCAGTGCCAGTTACTGGGGAATCATAACTTCCCTCAATATGGTAGTCATGTTTCTTTTAATATAGCCAAATATATTAGGTCTATATTGGTATTTGCAATGGAAGTTCACTGCTGGTTCATCTCTAGTATGGTGTTGAATCTCTGTAATCCTCAGATGCCTCTCAGGAAGGTTATTACTCAGCCAGTAGTTTCCTATCCTATACCACAGAATTACTACACTCCAGGTGCAGAACTTGGCACTGCTGCTTGTTGAACTTCTTGAGGTTTCCGTCAAGTATCAGTCCCTAGAGTTGCTAATTGAAACATTTGTCACTGGATGCAAGCCAGTCTGGAAATGGATGTGCGCTTCCCTTTGAATACAGCTGACCAGAGAATCTTCAACCTACTTACCAGCTTGTTGATCTAGCCAATATTTCCTCAGCTTCCTTATAAGAATGCTGTGGGAGATGTTCAAAGCTTTATTAAATTCAGTAATATGTATACCTTGAATAACTGTATATTACACTGTTCTTCCCTGTCCACATAGTTAGTTAGCTCAACTGACCCTTCGTGAATCCACCTTAACTATTCCTGATTGCTGCCTTCTCCTTCCTGCCTTTGGAACTGAACTCAAAGAGGAATTTACTTAGCATCTTTCCAGGGACTGAAATAATCCTATTATTCTGAAGAGACCATTCCTGCTTTATAAAGTGGGTGCCACCTCTGTTTGCCATGATTTTTTCCCTCTCTTGTTCAGTTTGATTATATCTCTTCCTAATAGGCCACATTCTTCTTCACATGAGTCACCACAGCTGAGGTGGCAATACCATCTGCCTTATAAGGTTTTGGTATGATAGATGCATCTGCTTCCAGCTGGGGCAACAGCCCCTTACCAGAAGGCAACAGGTCAGAAGTCTTCCAGCTGTTGATCCCAATGGGGCTGTTGTTTGCCCAGTAGAAGAAAATTTCAACTTGTTTCATATAAGAAAACTGAATAATGGGTATGGCATTACAGGAAGCTGTCCTAATACTCAGCAAGTAACTCATAATAGAAAGTAAATTTATTGGCTAGAAAAGAAAACAGAGATATGCTATTTGTAACACGGTTCAACATCTGAGTTGTTTGATAGAATTGGTTTCGGGCAATAAATTATCTGCAAGTTTAAGTTATAATAATGATATAATTATGATAATATGCTAATAATTGCTAATGTAAGTTTGATGTTAATGAAAAGAATGATTTGTGTAGGTAATAAGAATTAGACACCCTAATGTATTGATCTCAATGTGTGTAAGAATATCTTGGAGAATGAATATGTAAAGTAGATAAAATGAAGCATATTTAAAGGAGTGATTCTTCAGAGTTTTCCCCAGGGCAGTTTTTATTAATGTCAGACCACCCGCTTGTGCTAGGCCATGTGAAAAGGAAAGAAGATAACAAGCTGAAACTCTACTGGAAAACAGACACTTTCATTTTAGTGATAAAGAATGTTAAGTCAGATCCCTACTTCTTCAGAATTAAATCTCTGACTTTCCTCAATAAGCTTAGAGTGACTGTTCAGACATGAGCCTAGTGAGATTAACAAACATTAATCAGGCCTCATCAAACTAATTTTATATGACAATTAATATTCTTGGTTCGCCAGCAACATCTCTGGAAGGTCTACTCACAGCACACTGAAATTCAAATAAGATTTTTTAGTACTGCTGCTTCCATGATAGATGATAGATAATTCAGCACATCAACCTATGTATCAGAAGACACAGCTTTAGATTCCTGATGGCTTCTAAGTGTTACGGAGGCTTCCAAATAAGCAACCCACCACCAATTTAAAAAATAAATAAATTTATTTTTTTTCTAAAACCACCAATCAGCCCTCTGTAGATTACAGATCCGAATGTCCGCAAGAGGAGGACAGAATAACTTTCTGGGGTTTAACAATAACCCAAAAGACTTTACAAAACTCCACTCCCCAGGGGTTTAATGGCAACCCCAAATGCAAACTTCACTTCCTGGAGTTTAACGGGAACCCAAAACGTAAAACAAAACCTCACACCCCAAGGGTTTAACAGCAACCCCAAACGTAAACAAAGCTTCACTACCTAGGGTTTAAGGACAACCCAAAACACACTATCACTCACCTGGAAAGTGAGGGCTCTCAACCTCGAGGACCTGCTCAGGGCAGCGTCCCAACCCAAGGCACCTCGAGGAGTTTCCCTGGGCGGCGTCCCGAACCCAAGGGGAGAGTCCTCTGACTGCAGCGTGCAGGTCCAGGGGGACGAGCTCAAAATGGTTCCCCCAGGGGACTCCATTTATACCCAGGCCGAATCTGACCCGTAGTCAATAGCAGCTCCCATTGGCCAAAGGCCCAAATTACCGCAAAGCCCTGAGAACAAAGGCAGCCAGGAGCTACTGCACTTCAGCAGCCAAGAAGCTCTGCTTTCATTGGGTGGGTGCACCTGCCACACTAAGTCAGCAGCATAGGCACCAAGCTGTATGCAGTTTGTTCAGGTAAATAATAAACTTACAGTCTTTTTTATCAAAGCTGTACATAACTATATAAATACCTACACACTCATTGAAGCATGGACTGGAATTAATCTTCCCAACTGGGTGTAATATCTACCAAAATATAAGGTCTTCCTAGTGTCTTTTAAACTATATGGATATATAAAAAATAAGGTCATGAAACATGAAGAGAGGGAGTTTTCCAAGAATAGGGGGTAAAACAACTCTAGGGAGATAAAAGTCTCAAATTCCCACTTCAAATCAAGAAACAGGGAAGACGTTCTAACCGTAGCAAACTGAGCAGAAATCAGTTGGATACAAGCTATTTCCTGCTCCTTTGTCTTTCCTGTCTTGGTTTTTGATGTCTTTTCAAGCAACAGCAGAGTTGGAAACTTTCTAAAAGTGAGGTAAAAATCTGTCAGAACTAGCACAAAAATTTAGTTAGTAACTCTGATTCAGGTATAAATTCCTTTTATCTTTTTTAAAATGATGTAGACAGTTGAATCTGATTTGATAATATTGTTCTTTTAATTGGCTGTACTATGTAGATATCATGCTGTGCATAGGACATAGCTGTTTTATATACTACATGAGTTCTGATACTCTAAGGATAGCTTATGGTGATTTATGATGAAATATGACAAATACAGCCCATCCCTAGATACCATGGGTTCTTGCTGTGGCACTGTTGTGGCATAACAGAAAAAAAATATATTTTTTAAAATATAGATTTGGAAAGCATAATTCATCAGTTATAAATCTGATTTAATTTTGGTAATCAAATAGAACATGTACAATTTTTGCCTAGGGCAAAATGCATGCTTAATAAACCTGTGTGAAATATCTTGGTTTATCTCATTGAGTCAAAACTTTCTTTTAGACAGAAACAAAAATTTAATCTAAAGTATTTTAATATGATGATAATACTACAGTATGAAAGAAGTGGAAACATTTTATCCTGAAAATATATTTTATCTCATATATTCATATATTTTATTTACCTTTTGGTAAATTATATCTCTTGTTTAAAAATAGATTTACTGGAAAACACCTAATCTACACTCATTTTTCTTCTTTGAGCCAAGCAGACAGTCAACATTTTAGGCTTTTGATTAATATGAAGCATCAGTTAGAAGAATCCAACAAGCTTTTAGGTTAAAAATTCATTATAAGTATAAGAAAACCCTTGCACACAAAAGCTACTTCCACATCCACAAGCTGTAAAAGCCAGCCTGGCCATTAGTTCCACAGAAGTCAAAAGCAGCGGAATGTAACTCTAGTCAAAACACCACCATGTACCATGATGGCAAGAGAAAGTGATATGTTGACAATCAAACTAGTCTGACATTCCTCTGGTTGCTAAAACCAATCCTTGATTTTGATCACATGACTTCGATTACCATAGTATAGATAATAAGAGTATTAATGGTTTCCATTCTGTAATTTAGAAAATTAACTGTTTATTTTTAAAAATTAATTTCAGAGATGAAGCACAGTTTTCTGTGCAAAGAAAGGCTACTCAATTTTTAAAAATTCTTCAAACTGTGTTTGGTTTCACTCCATTTTTTTTTTTTTCTGTTTAAGCTGGGTTTCCAGGTGACTATGTGGATCTAAAATGGAAAGAATGATTATCAAACAGAAACGACATGTAGTGTGCCTTGATCCTTATCATCTGATGGTTTCATCATTAAATTTTATGTGACATGTGGATAAATGTTTCTTCATTTTCTGTCTGCCTTGGGGCTCTGCAAGTGTACTGGAAATGTAGCATATTTTTGAACACTAACATTCAAAGACAGGCCCGACAAAACACTAAAGAAAATATGGTCCAAAAAAATGTTTTTTTGTGAACCATCCCGAGATCTGTTGATAAAAAGCAGTGTAAAAGAGCCAGGTATTATTTATTGTCAGGGAAAGGGACTATGATACAACTACTGATACTTTTTTTTCTAACCCCAGATCTTCTGTAGATACTGTTCATTTGTCAGTTGCAGGAAATTCTCTGCATTTCTTACCAAAAGTGAACTGAACCAAAAGATCAAGCAGACTGCTGCTGACTGCTCCCTTGCTAAGGCACTCAGAGTGAGAGCTGTAAAAGAAATATTCACCCTGATGATATTCACATAGATTTTCTCATTACAGTTCTGGACATCTGAGGTAAGCATTCACCGGTAGTTGGTGTTATGGGAGTCCATGACAAACATCACCCTTGTCATGAAACTATCACAAGTTGCATGCCTTAGAAGAGCATATCAAAGAACCAGAAAACAGAGCAAGAGAGGACCTTCAAAAGTGATACTATGTGGAATATCTCAACATATCTTCAGCAATAGTTCTCAGTAGGAATGCCCCAACAGTGAGGAGTAGGATGCAGGACACCACCCACAAACCCTTTGGTGAGATAAAAGCACTTGCATTTGATTATGAAAAGGAATGGGCCTGTAATGCATTGCCCTAGCTTCTCCTCTGTCATACGGCAAGAACAACTATGCATAAATCATGTCAGGTATGATTTATCATGACTGTGTTTTCTGGAACTTTGTTCCTTTCATGGATACTTAGTTAATTTTAACTAACAGATAATTTAGAGAGTTTACATTAACTTTATTATTACATGGCAATAAATTTGCACTTTTACAGAAAGGAAGAAGAATAAGCAAGTATAGGATTTAGCCACAGAAAAGAAAGAAGGATAAGGAAATGTAAGAATTAGCTACAGCTGTTCACAGCTCTGACTCAAATCCGTTCTGAATGTTGAAAGCATGGTCATAATTCAAAATGATTCCTTTGTCAGGATGACAAAAATCAAGATCGGCACTAAGGTGTGAATAGTACCTTTAACATCTAAGAAACACAAAAAAAAAGCACTCAAAAAGAAGAAGCATTAAATTAAAATATTATCAGATGAGTACTCAAAAGTTAGGAAATACCAGAATTAAGGTTTCAAATGTAACCCCAATCTGATACACTACACTTATGCATTATTAGGGAAAATGTGGGCCCTATCTGGAAGGACACAGGAGACCTGGTTACCCAGGATATGGAGAAGGCCCAATGACTTTTATGCCTCAGTCTTCACCAGCAAGTGCTCCAGCCACACCACCCAAGATGCAGAAGGCAAAGGCGAGGACTGGGAGAATGAACGACCATCCACTTCAGAAGAAGATCAGGTTCAAGACTGTCTAAGGAACATAAAGGTGCACAAGTCCATGGGACCTGATGAGATACATCCACTGGTTCTGAAGGAACTGGCGGATGAAGTGGCTAAACCAATATCTATCACATTTGAGAAGTCATAGCAGTCCAGTAAAGTTCCCGCTGACTGGAAAGGGGAAATATAACCCCCATTTTTAAAAAGGGAAAAAAAGGAAAATCCAGGGAACTACAAGCCAGTCAGTCTCACCTCTGTGCCCAGCAAGATCATGGAGCAGATCCTCCTGGAAACCATGCCAGCGTGCATGGAAAATAAGGAGGTAATTTCTGGCAGCCAGTATGGTTTTACTAATGGCAAATCATGACTGACAAATTTGGTGGCTTTCTATGATGGGGTTACAGCATTGGTGGAGAAGGAAAGAGTAATTTATGTCATCTACCTGGACTTGTTCAAAGCATCTGACACAGTCCCGCACAACATCCTTGTCTCTAAATTGGAAAGACGTGGATCTGATGGATGGACTACTCGGTGGATAAGGAATTGGCTGGATGGTCACGCTTAAAGTGTTGCAGTCAACAACTCGATGTTCAAGTGGAGAGCAGTGACGAGTGGTGTTCTTCAGGGATCGGTATTGGGACCGGCGCTGTTCAACATATTTGTTGATGACATAGAGAGTGGGACTGGGTGCACCCTCAACAAGTTTGTTGATGACACCAAGATGTGTGGTTCAGCTGACACATGGGAGGGAAGGGATGCCATCCACAGGGACCTGGACAGGCTTGAGAGGTGGGCCCGTGCGAACATCATGAAGTTCAACAAGGTCAAGTACAAGTCCAAGTGCAAGGTCCTGAACAAGGGTCGAGGTAATCCCAAGTACAAACACAGGCTGGGCAAGGAATGGATGAAAAGCAGCCCTGTGGAGAAGGACTTGGGGGTATTAGTGGACAGAAAACTGACTATGAGCCAGCAATGTGCACTCGCAGCCCAGAAAACCAACTGTGTCCTGGGCTGTATCAAGAAAAGTGTGGCCAGCAGGTTGAGGGAGGTGATTCTCCTCCTCTGCTCTGCTCTCATGAGACCCCACCTGATGTGCTATGTCCAGTTCTGGGGCCCCCAACACAAGCAGGACATAGACCTGTCGGAGCAAGTCTAGAGGAGGGCCATGAAGATGATCAGGGAGCTGGAGCACCTCCCCTATGAGGACAGGCTGAAAGAGTTGGGGTTGTTCAGCCTAGAGAAGAGAAGGCTCCAGGGAGACCTTATAGTGGCCTTTTAGTACTTAAAGGGGGCTACACGAAAGATGGGGATGGACTCTATCAGAGAGTGTAGTGACAGGACAAGGGGTAACAGTTTTAAACTGAAAGAGGGTAGATTTTTAGATTAGCTATATTGAAGAAATTCTTTACTGTCCATGTGGTGAGACACTGGAATACGTTGCCCAGAGAAGTTGCTGCCCCCTCCCTGGCAGTGTTCAAGGCCAGGTTGGATGGGGCTTTGAGCAACCTGGTCTAGTGGAAGGTGTCCCTGCCCATGGCAGGGGATTTGGAACTAGATGATCTTTAAGGTCCCTTCCAACCCAAACAATTCTATCATTCTGCAATTGTGATAAGAGCCTCTGCCTGATCAAATTGTATTTTGTTAATCTCCGGTCCCAGATTAGAGCACCCTGGCACAGAAGAGATGTGAAGCCCACACTGGCATGAGTGTGATTTGCCCAGCACCACAAAGGAACTCTCTGATAAAATCCAATTTCTTTGGGAAGCATCCAGCAAGCACAATTATTAAACATTCTTTCTTTCAGCTCCTGCTTCATTAGCTGTGTAACTTTGTTTTCTGAAAAGAATTACACTGGTATCCTACAGTCAACAATCTCTTTCATTATAAAACCTGATTTACAGTATGTGAACTGAATGAGGAAGGAATGCTATGAAAAGAATTGCATGCGCTAATGTAATTATAGATGGTAATACTTACATCTAAGACAGACTAATTAAGGCTGTATAGGCAACCTTAATTCTGACATTTTTCTAACTTCTGAGTAATTGACCTTGCAATCTCAACACTCCTTATGTATCAATTATAATTAGCTTTTAAAAACATTAAAAAACCCACCATTGTTGAGGGAGAAAAAAGAGAATTATTTTCCTCTGGAACCACACTGTGATTTTTTTGAGTCAAATCCTTCAGAACCGCTATTTAAAATGCTGCAAGAGGACCTACCGCAGGTAGGCCTAGTACCATTAGTAACCCCTACATGGGGTAGTGACTAGAAAGGGGAATACACATCACCACTGGGAGGTTTCCCAGATATTTGTTGTCAGGAGACAAAGGTGGGGATTGAGGTGCCTGGGGGCAATCCAAGCTTGGTATTATTGTAGTTGCCTGGTTCTTCTGCTCTTGTTTTTTCTCTGTAGTCCTCTGTTTCAAACTTTCTTATCTTGGTTCCTTCCCCTGCTATTGTCTTGCTTTGTTTTCTCATTCTCCTGGGCCTTGGTCTTTGCACCTCCTCTTCTTCTTGAGCCGTGGAGTGGCTGTTTCTTTCTGCTCCAAACTGCCCATACTCAGCCTGCCTGTTCTCAGACTTCATCTCCAATGACTTATCTGTGCCCAGGAGAAACAACTGCACTCAAACTCATACTCAGCTGCAGCAGCACAGGCTCACGGCACACATCTGCAATGAAGAACCTTTGAGAAATGAACCATGAAAGTCTCTGAAGATTCCACTAAAGTGTAACTTTGGGGGAAGTTTTGGGTATGATTTAACAATGGTCCACTTTCATACAGAGTCCAGAAGGTAGAGCCACAATGCCAGCTGTCAAAACACAACAATCTTGCCTCCCAGTCACAATATTGTTTTTCTTACTAGTGTTTTTAATATGACCCTGCAATATTATTTCTCCAATCTCATTGTGAGAATCTATTTACTCATGTTTTATTTATTTTTAAATAATTTAGAAACTCAAGACAGAAAACGTCAGTATAAATATTGGAGCATGGTAAACTTACAGGTTCTGTAAAAAAAAGTGTCATTGTGTTGGAAAAAGTGTGTTGGAATCAATATCTCTATTCCACAGACAGTAATAAGCAGAAGGCTTTGAGTTCCAATTAGTAGACAAAAAATTTAATTCACATTGTATGAGAAGCACAGAAATAAAAATATTTCTTTTAGAATATTTTTAAGTAAATAAAATGTTTTACTGCATAGGTGTGTTCCCAGTGACAGAGCCAAATCTTGTTTCAGTTCAATCTCTTCTTGAATTCCCTTACTTGTCTGGGGGAGGAGAAAATCAATACTTCTTTTCACATTTGCTTTTACATGGTAACACACTGAATTAAACCTTGACTTGTAGTTAGCAACCAAAGTTACACAGGTTTTTCAAATGACTACAAAGAGTCCAGGCCTAAGGAATTACATAGCTAAAACAGAATCTGCTTTGGCCAAAGTTACCCTGGAAGAGAAAAATAAAATAAAAGTGCCATTTTGGTACCCTGGTAGGGATTCAATTTTATTTTGATGTTATAATGATAGAGGAAAAAATGCCACCAGGAACTGTGACATTCTCAATTGATACAGACAAGACACTCCTAATACAGTGTCAGAATTCTTACCAGATGTTGCGCAGGGAGAACACCATCTTAGGAATTAAAGAATATAAACAAGCGATAAATTTAGAGTTAACATTTTCTCACTATTAAAACAATGAGATTCTGGTGCATTTGTAAAGGTAATATATGTATACAAGACCATATGCAGCTGGCTTCATCTCCCACATATTTTTATTTGAGCTTCTCATCCTGGGGTCCCATTATCAGTGAAGAGAAGGAGGCAATTCTAATGCACAGTTAGTCTCTTACTACACTAAAGCTCTAAAAGAAGAGCCATATCTAAATAACAGGGTCAGGTGTAGTCATCTATGTTGTCATCTATGCTAAATTCCATCTCGCATATCAGAATGACATTTTTTTTCCAGATGTCTTTTTTTTTTTTTTTTTTCCCAGTTAAGTCCCAAACAGACTGTTCTAGTTTATGACTCTCTTTATAACTTTTGTTTGGTTTTGTTTAGTTTTTTTTTAACATTTATCAGAAGAAGTGATTGGAATATTGCTCAAGATCAAATTCTGTTTATTTGGGGAAAATGAGAGAATTCATCTGATAACTCTGACACTTAATTACTTTGTTTAAAACCTGTTTATTTACAGTTTGAAGAATTAGCTTAAAGGAATAGTAAGTAAAGATTAAGATTCATTTCAAATTTGAAGAAGTTGAGAAAAAATAAGTAAAAAAAAGAGTGGTGGATATTCTTCACTCTGTTGTATTTACTATTAAAAAGAGAGGAAAATAGAAGAAAGTGGGTGGATAAAAAGCATACACTTTTAAAAACAATTATTAAAAACTATTGAAAATTTCTAATGGCATATTGGTTTCCATTACATTTTTCAATAAATTCTAGGTATTCAAGGGTTTTCAAAGTGTGCTTTCCCAAGATACAAACCATTTGCATATGGACGTGCAAAGATGTAAATCAAAGGCTTTGTTTCTGTTGTTCTTACTGTGTAGAGCAGCAGCTTGAAGTAGTATCGGAAGACTAAGATTTACAGAATTATTGTGATCAAAATAGGGCTATGAAATAGTAAATAATAAGAACATTGATGAGAATAAGAAACATCAGTTTATTTTCAGCTGATCACTATTTGTGGAATCTATACTATGATTAGACAAACAGGAGAACAGTTATCAATTAACTAATGGAAATAAAACTGAGTCATGTTGTATTGGGTTAGCCTTGTTAACAGCCAAACTCTCACCCAGCCACTCGTTCACTCCTCTCTCCCACAGCATGGGGACAAAGTAGAAAGAAGACAAGACTCATTGGTTAGAGGTGAAGAATGATAACAGTGAAAGCTATGTGTGCAAGCAATGCAAAATAATGTATTAATTCATCACTTCTCAGCAGCAAGCAAATGTCCAGCCACTTCCTGGGAAACAGGGTCTCAGCACACATAATGGTTGTTTGAGAAGACAAATGCCATAATCAGGAAGCACACACACAGAGCCCTTCCCCTGATATTTTACTGCTGAGCATAGCATCATACAGTATGGGATATCCCTTTGGCCAGTTCGGGTCAGCTGTCCTGGTTGTCTCCCCTCCCCACCCCTTGCTCACCCCAACCTACTCATTGTGGGGGTGGGGAGAGGGCAGAGTAGGAAAAAGAGAAAGTCTTGGTACTGTGTAAGCACTGTTTGCCAATAGCCAAAATGTTGGTGTGTTATCAACGTTGTTTAAGCCACAAATGCAAAGTAAAACACTATATAATGAGGAAAGTTAAATCCATCCCAGCCAAATCCAGCACACACATCTACAAAAAATATTCTAAACACATGGTCAACAAAATAGTATTTTTTATTTGAAAGATTTCCCAAGACAAAACGTTGAAGTCTTTTATCCCACTTTGATTGGAGTCTCTCATTTTCTGATTCTTGCTTTGAATCTGCAAGAACACTAGGTATCTTGCCATCAATTAATTATAACCTGTGACTTTGCAAATGACTATTCACATACAAATAAAAATCATATTCAACTACTTAAAACCTAAATATTAAGGCTGAAATGCTATATTATCTAAGGTAAAATAAATATTAACCTTATCTTAACATACTGAATTTTCAGTAGTGGACTTAAGCAGATAATATTGGATGATGGAATTACTACCGGTAAAAAAAATAGAGTAATTATTGAAAAACATAGACTGAGCTAGTTAATTTTACAAGTTAACTTATGAAATGTCAATTCCTGCCCCCAAAATTTGTTGTAATATTGCAGCAGAAATTGGAGTTGTAATTTTGCGTGGAGCCTAACTTAAGCACATACAAAAAAAAGAAAAATGGAGCATGTAGACTCAAAAAAACACAAATAATTTGCTGCACTGTAGAACATCAGAATATCCTGGCAGGCTGTTTTATTTATGGAAAAAGGTCTCAATAGCTAGAGGACATGGTGTCAGAAGGTATGACCACATGTAAAGTAGACAATCTGAATAGTGCCTTCAGTGTATAAATCTTCACAACTTTTCTTTTGATTAGAGAATCTTTTTAGTACAGGCTCAACTCTGAATCTACCAGTCACATTGGTACTTTATAAATTATGTCTCTGGAGACTATAATAACAGAAGGCTTAAGATCCTCGGTGTGGGTGACAGTAAAAGAATAATCAGGGTTTTTTTTAAGAATAGCTTTCCTCATGGCTATGCTTTTCCTTTGTACTCTTTTCTAAGTAAATGATAACAGAAGTTTCATTAACTTGGTAATAATTTAGAGACCCTGCATCTTATTTGTATGAGTTAAGGGTCCACTCAGTAGTTCCACTGTGGGAATGAAATACACCTGGTGAATAAATCTGCACGTCTAGATCAAATGTGTGACTAGGAGATGCTAGGTTTTGAGGGGCTGCATAATATAAAAGAAAATAGGAGAAGCATACTGGCTCAGACTGATGGTCTGTTTGCTGAATGGTCTGTCTTTGACAATAGGAAGTGGCAGCTGAATAGACAAAACCTGTGAGAAGCAGGAAAGACTTTAAGATACAGGCTTATTCTATATTTTTCCTGCTCTATCCTCACAGCTTTCAGCAGACTGTCTAGGGATTTCTGGAGCTAGAAATAATTTTTTTTTGCTAAAGTTCCAATGCATTTCTCTTCCATGACTTTGTCTTATTATTTTTTTGAACCAGTTAGCAATTTTGACATCCAGAATACTGGCTTGCAGAGTTTCTACAGTGTATGTATTCAGGTAGAAATACATTTCGTGTTTGCTTCACAGAATCACAGAATCATCTAGGTTGGAAAGGACCTTGAAGATCATCAAGTCCAACCATGCTTCTTTCAACCTGTTCAGTGATGATGTCATTTGATGCTCCCTAGTTCTTATACTGTTAGAAACAAGGAGTGTTTTCTACTCATATCCCATGCAACTTGAAATCCCAGCTAAATTCAATCCTACAGGAGTCATACATTTCTTAACTACAATTTAAGTTGTTACATCATTCTGTTACTATGAATACATTTGTTTCACAGAAGACTTGATTCATGTTCAGGAAAACTATTTTTCACCATTTGGAAAGCATACTCTCAAAAGAAAAAACTATTTAAAGATTGGTGTAATGACAGTTTCAGGTTTGTTGTTAGAATTACCTGTCAGATATGTAGAGAGAATAAGGTTAAAGATGTTCATTCTTTTACTAATCAGAAATAATAAAAAAAAAACTTTCCAATTTTAGTATTTGACAAAAATTGATGTTTTTATGCATTTGCAAGAAATGATAGCACCATTCAGAAGCACTCAATACTATGTTTTATATGTTCAATGTAAGGTATTGCAAATTCCAGTTTCAGGCAAAATTACATTTCTTTTTATCCCATAAATAAATAGTTGTTCTATGACAAGCTATCCCAATAAATTTTATCCATAACGCCTAGAAAATTGCAGAGGAAAGACAGAACTGTCTGATTGCATTCAGTGTGAACAGAGAAGCTAAAATGATCATGACATAAAGCAATCATGGTTAATATTCCTTTTAGCTTTCCTGCCTAAATCTTCCTTGTCCAGAAATTATCATCATTCTAGTCATTTACAGTGATGTACAAAAGTATTTTCTGTACTCATAACATGATGTTAAAACAAATCCAGAAGCCTAGGAAATTTATACATTTTCTCAATGGATCTCCATTTGGGGGTTTATTTATGAAGATGTGGCAAAGAGCCATTCTTTCAAGTCTCCTGTCCTCACTTTTCTGTCTTATGCAGCTAAACCACAACTAGATTTCACATTATGTATGAGTATATTGAATGGCTGAATAATATACAACTTCAGGTTGTAAAATTCTAAAGATGAAAGACAGGAAATAGTTCATAAATTAACTGCCTGCATCTATTGACAGATGCTCCAACCTGAAAAATGGTTTTGTTACTGAAGGACATTAAAAAAATTAGTGGTTTGCCTCCTTCAATTCTATCATGATTAATTTAACATTACAAAGTATCAAAATTAATATAAAGGAAAACTAGTCAAAATCCTGGGTTGGCTAAAGCTATCCTCTAGCCCAGACTTAGGTCTGCCAGATGCCTGGTGTTGGCCTTCTTTCTAATTTATTTTGCAATGATCACTGTAAAGCTTCTCTTCCTTCTGAAGTACAATTTGAATCTGAGATACTGGCTATATGAAATCTCAACTACTTCCAAGAGATTTTATCTTGTTCTTCCTGACTTCAGAAAGTGGTACTAAAAGTGCTACATGAAAAACGAGAAGGAAGACATGACTGTGAAGTGGCACTTAAGAATTGTCTCCTGCAGGAAGTATCAGGGTGGTCTTCTATCACTTTGAGTCACCTCGTGTCTTGCTCCTCTGATAGCCCACTGTGCACCTTATTGGTTGACCCTGGGGTCCCACCTGACACACCGCACTCACAGATCTGCTGTGACCACATCCACTGACAGATTGTTCTCTCCCGCAATGCTCAAAGTTCTCACATCCTAAGGGATGACAAATGGGACTCAACAGGTTTAGTATGCATCAAGTTGTCCAAAACACTGGGACAGGGCAAAAGCACAGGATTGAGGGAGGAGAGGACAGATTGTGAGAACATACCTACAGGGACCAGGCAAGGTGGTTTCATGCTGCAGGTTGAGATGTTAAGCAGTGCTGTTCAAAAATTTTTTAAAAATGCTAAAAGTAATCCACAAGAAGAACTAACATGATCACAGAGCAAGAATAAAGCAGACAAATGTTGCATAAAGTACATGTAGCACACAAGTGAGGCACAAATGAACTAGGACCTATGTGTTTCAGCGAGCAAGAGACATTTCTATGAGCAGGCCTGCAGCCTAACCACAGTACAGCAGTCTTCATGAAACCCTTCCTGGTCAACTGGCTGGGAATAGACATGCTTACTAAAGGAGATAAAAGACAAAGTATAAAAGAACTATGGTCTTTACAAGGTTTCTCAAATCTTTGCCTAAAGAAGATCTATAGCATAGAGGATACAAGTCATCCTAAACAAAGCAAGTAAAATCATACACATGTTGTTAGAGTTCCCAGCACGGGGAGACATACTGGGAAAGAAGGTGGATTTAACATCATATATTGCTAAGAATCATGAGATATCTTTGATATTTAATATTTAAAAAATAATATCCAAGAAAATCAGACCTTGTGAATTTGGAAACCTTAAGGCTCAGCTTTTTAAAAGAAAGTTGAAATTCATGTATAATGATGTATTTCCAAGATCTGAAACTTTCAAAGAATAGCACTAAATAGCCACAAAAGCTATGATAAAATCATTAGAGATGACAATCATGGAAGAAAGATAATCTTATTGCAGGAATTCTAGTGGAAATACCCTAAGTACTATGTAAGAGTGTCCATTTTAATTATTGCCATAATCCCTTCTGGCACAAAACTCTATCAGACATGGGTGAAAAAGGTAATGAAATACAAACTAGTGGATTATTGAAATATGGAACTTTCCACATAAGGCATTAAATAAAAGAAATGCTGACCAAGTAAATTCTGTGTTTACATTGGTTTGATGTACTCTTTATTGTCTATATATGATGGAATAGATAAAAATTCTTTCTCCTGGATGGAGAGTCCCATTTAAATCCAAGGTACTGTGAATAAAATACACTTGGTAGAGAAGTGGAAACAGGCATACATCACAAAAAAGTGATTTTTGTCACTTATGTTTAGAGGGAAATGGAATTGGGAAACAATTAGAAGACAACCATTCTAGACAAAAAGGCTATTCTGTAACTCGTACTCTGCACATGGAATTGCTGACATAATTTGCTGTTGCAATTTCTATCTTTGTTGAATACCAACAAGTTCTGTGTATATGGTGTGAACTAAACAGATTGGCCTGAATATTTCAAAGGAACTGATGAATATAATCCCTGAAAATCCTGACTGTGCTTCATAAAAGAAATTATATTTTTATCACAAAATCTGCCACAAATTGTTAGCATTGTAGTATAACTACTATTCCCACTTTTTTCTATGAGCCTTGTGAGGAAATAATATCAAGTTGCACTACCTAATAAATTCATATGATCTCACTAACAAATCAATATTAATTTTTTACCAGTCTGAATCAAAACTAATATATACTCTGCTGATATTCAACTCAACCCTACATTTGCACTTCCAAAATTTGCCCAGCTCCAGGTTTCAGAGATCTACTTTGCAAGTGCATAGTTCTATTTTTCTTATATTTCAGATTGCTACTGGGTAAAAAAAATTGTTTCTCTTTATTAAACTGAAGCTTGGAAATGGTGTTCTTATATAACCTTTCTGTTGCCAGTTACTAGAACAAAATAAATCATTGTCATGTAAGGCACAACATTTTCTTAGTGAAGGTCAGTCATGACATTTAGACCAAAAAGTCCTCCTATTTACAGGCTAGATACAGAAAATAATGGCTGTAAATTTTTTTTCATGTATTTATTTAATTTTTCTTAAAGGACATTTAGATGTTTCTGAGAATAAGAAAAGCAATGGCACTTTCAT
Organism: Strix aluco; assembly: GCF_031877795.1. Classification (NCBI taxonomy): domain Eukaryota; kingdom Metazoa; phylum Chordata; class Aves; order Strigiformes; family Strigidae; genus Strix; species Strix aluco. Next base: position 124,813,761 of record NC_133932.1, read on the forward strand.
TTGCTGGAAGATCATGTTCTCTAAGAAATAATACAGAAAGGTGTTTGAAGGAGGAAGGGAATTAGCATAATTGCCATGTGTCGCCTTCCTTATGTAATGTTCTACAATCCTTTAGACAGAGTCAATAAGACGTTTTCGGATTTCAGGATAAATAAAAAGTACTGCCCGACATCCTTACCTTCCAAACCCCAACTTTGCAAATCCCATTGGTGTCAGTAGGAGTCAAGTGACAAATTCTCACAGAACTGCAGCACAGCAGCTCTGAAATACTCACTGATCCTTTCACTCCAAGTTATGACTAAATAAGCATATTGGCTATTATTAGGAGCCCAGACTGTGTTACTGCATACTGGACTGTTACAACAGCCTCAGATAAAAAATACACTTTATTACTCAAATTGGATCACATTTTACTCACATGTATGCACATATTATCAAAGCACTTTAAGTCTGGTCATATGTCATTAGAAATAACACAACTTATACTCTGATTTCAATGGAATCGTGTATCACATATGCATAAAAAATCAATTCGTTGTTTCTTTTTCATGGAGACTTTTTGGTTTATCTTGTTAAGCCATTATTTTGATCCAATGTGAAATCAGTTCTGATCACTATGAGACTTTACTCTCCAGCTAGAAAAATAAAAGCAAAAAACTTGGAACTATAAACTAAAATGTGGCCTGTAAAATCTCAAATTCCTCCTAAATGTTAACACAGTAATTATTAATTAGAAAAAATCCAAAAACTATTAAATTTTCATGCCAATGTAAATCCCTGAAAACATCAATAATTGTGTAGATGATCATGTATAAAAAAATCAGGAATTAATATTAAGTTGGTTTTAGTATTGTGTACTAAGTCAATAATTAATACAACTAATTAACCATAATTATATGAATTGTGAACAACTGAAAACTGGTATTAACCAGTGATGCATGTGGTTTACTGTGAAAACCACTATTAAAAATCTTTGGGTATACCTTATATCTTCTTTTGGAGCCTAACAATCTATAAGAACCTGTTCCAAACTATTGACCTTGAAAAGCAGATTGCAATGAGATCTTAGCTAACCATTTCGAGTGCTCTTGATATTAATCTGCTATAACATACTGAAGAGTAGGACAACAAAGAGGTGCTCAGTCTCTCAGAAGAAACAATGTGACTAAATTTATAATTGCAGTTCAGTGGACAAGAGGTGAAAGACCTAACTTCATACAAAAATCCGCAGTCCCACTGGAGTGAGGAAACTAGAAGGAGGTGTGGAGGTGTGACCATTAACTAACCCTAGGAGACGGTTCTGAAGGGTATAGGGGTCCAGGAAGGCTGGACACTCTTTAAGAAGAAAGTCTTAATGGCTCAGGAGCAGGCTGTCCCCAGGTGCTGTAAGAGAAGCTGGCGGCAGAGAAGACCACCCTGGCTGAACAGGGAGCTTTGGCTGCAACTCAGGGAGAAAAGGAGAGTTTACAGCCTTTGGAAGCAGGGGCTAGCCACTCACAGTGATTACAAAGAGGCTGTGAGGCTATGCAGGGTGGAAATCAGGAGATCTAAAGCCCAGCTGGAAATTACCCCGGCTTCAGCAATCAAGGACAACAAGAAATGTTTCTATAAGTATGTCAGTAGCAAAAGAAAGACCAGGGAGACTCTCCATCCCCTGCTGGACGCAGGAGGAAACATGGTAACAAGTGATGAGGAGAAGGCTGAAGTCCTTAATGCCTTCTTTGCCTCAGTCTTTAATAACAAGACTAGTTGTACTGAGGGAATCCAGCCTCCTCAGCCAGAAGACAGAGACTGGGAGAATGACCCAGTCATTCAGTGACCTACTGCATCACATAGACACACATAAGTCTATGGGACCGGATGGAATACACCCAAGGGTGCTGAAGGAGCTGGCTGGGGTGCTCGCCAAGCTGCTTTCCATCATTTACCAGCAGTCCTGGCTGACTGGGGAGGTCCCGACAGATTGGAAATCAACCAATGTGACGCCCATATACAAGAAGGGTCGGAAGGATGATCCAGGAAATTACAGGCCTGTCAGCTTGACTTCGGTGCCCAGGAAGCTGATGGAGCAGATCATCCCGAGTACCATCACAGAACACATGCGGGACAACCAGATGATCAGGCCCAGTCAGCATGGGTTTATGAAAGGCAGGTCCTGCTTGACAAATGAGATCTCCTTCTAAAACAGGGTGACCCGCTTTGGATGAGGGAAAGGCTGTGGATGTTGTCTACCTTGACTTTAGTAAGGCCTTTGACACTGTTTCCCACAGCATTCTCTTGGCAAAACTGGCTGCTCGAGGCTTGGATGGGCACACACGTTGTTGGGTAAAAAACTGGCTGGATGGCCGGGCCCAAAGAGTTATGGGGAGTTAAGTCCAGTTGGCGGCCGGTCATGAGTGGTGTCCCCCAGGGCTCGGTTTTGGGGCCACTCCTGTTTAACATCTTTATTGATGATCTAGACGAGGGGATCGAATGCAGCCTCAGTAAGTTTGCAGACGACACCAAGCTGGGTGGGAGTGTTGATCTGCTCGAGGGTAGGGAGGCTCTGCAGAGAGATCTGGACAGGCTGGAGCGATGGGCTAAGGCCAACTGTAGGAGTTTCAATAAAGCCAAATGCCGGATTCTGCACTTTGGCCACAAGAACCCCCAGCAGCGCTACAGGCTTGGGGAGGAGTGGCTGGAGAACTGCCAGTCAGAGAGGGACCTGGGAGTGTTGACTGACAGTCAGCTGAACATGAGTCAGCAGTGTGCCCAGGTGGCCAAGAACGCCAATGGCATCCTGGCTTGTATCAGAAATAGCGTGGCCAGCAGGGACAGGGAAGGGATCTTACCCCTGTACTCGACACTGGTGAGGCCGCACCTCGATGACTGTGTTCAGTTTTGGGCCCCTCACTACAAAAAGAACATTGAATCACTTGAGTGTTTCCAAAAAGGGCAACGAAGCTGGTGAAGGGTCTGGAGCACATGTCGTACGAGGAGCGGCTGAGGGAACTGAGGTTGTTTAGTCTGGAGTAGAGGAGACTGAGGGGAGACCTCATTGCCCTCTACAACTACCTGAAAGGAGGTTGCAGAGAGGTGAGGATGAGTCTCTTTAAGCAAGTAACAAGTGGTAATGGCCTCAAGTTGCACCCGGGAAGTTTTAGACTGGATATTAGGAAGTATTTCTTTACAGAACGGGTTGTTAGACATTGGAATGGGCTTCCCAGGGAAGTGATGGAGTCCCCATCCCTGGAGGTGTTTAAGAGTCGGGTTGACACAGCACTGACGCATATGGTGTAGTTGAGAATGGTCAGTGCTAGGTTAATGGTTGGACTAGATGATTTTCAGGGTCTTTTCCAACCTAGATGATTCTGTAATTCTGTAAAGGCTTCCTTTCCAGGTGCCAGTAGCCAGTGCAATGCCCAGTTGGAGGTTCCCCAGCTGAAGTCCTCCATGAACATACAGAAGTTGCATCTTGGGCTTTTAGCAACTAGATTGTGGTGCAGCAAACTGGCTGGACAAGCTGAGGTCCTTCACTTAGTCAGGGTCCAGGGTAAGAAAAAAGAAGTTTCACAGTTTTTTGAATCTTATCAGGTTGCTTAGTTGTTGCAGCAATGGCACAGGAAGGACTGAGAGATTTGCACAGGAAATACACTGGAAAATACAAGGAGCCTGAGACTTACAATGTAAAAGTTTTTTCTTAACGTCTCCCATCATCAGAGTAAAAGCAGCAGAACTTATACATGTAGGTGAAAGCCAAACATGACTGCTTGACCTCCAAAGACATCTACAGTTTAAGTCAGTGGCGGAAGCCCAGAGGTTAATTAAAGGTAATGTTTCCTCCATGTCAGCAACATTTCTCCATGTTAGTGCATTATCATTCTCATCTACATTGAACCTACCTTGAATGCAATAGAAATCCTCCTGTTGTCTAGTCAAAGAAAGAAAATAGCAAAGTTTTAACTAAAAAATGAACTGTCCAACATACAGAGTGGCTCTGTCACAATATCAAGTTGATTGTGACCTGTAATGAGTTACTCTTGACATAATGTGCTATGTATAAGAATGAAATTTCCTGTCTTCCTGAGCTACCTGAGAGCCCAAAGATTAATCTGCAAATTGAATTGTTTCTTAAGGGGGGAGGCGGGGGGGGGGGGGGGGGGGGGAGGTGAGGGGAGGGCAGAGGGACTGTCTGCGTATTTTCGATACTTACAGGGCTATGCATCAGATAAACAGAAGTTTTCAGTCTCACAGTTTTGACCATGGGCTCCCAATTCCTTTGCCCATTCAGATCTGTCCATAATTGTCTGTGGATTTTAGGCAAAGATTTTTTTATACTGAAGAGCACTTCATTAGTCATGCAGATTTAAAATTTGGCTAATATTCTCTGACTCTGTAAACTGATCTATAAATCTTAAAATACAGAATAATGATCTATCTTCTAAAATGTAAATAAAATAAATGATCAAATATATAACCAATAAAAATAATAACAAAACCCCAGTAAGCTACATAAAGGGAAATCTATCTTCATTTTTACTATAAACTATTCTGACAAGAAGGAGTCATCAAGGCATAGACGGTAGACACTATCGGTCTTCTGGCATTTAATATCTAAGTGACACCTCTGCTTATTTATCGTCTTTCCATTATAAGTGACTACTTTTATTGATGGTCTCTGAATTACTTAATGGACATCCAATTGTGCTTTTATCAGCAATCATGAAGAACAGGTTTTCCATAATTATAAAATTTTATTAACTACCTGCAAGTTTTCCAATGGGTGCAAGCAAGAAAAACAAGTGATATAATTTCCACCCACAGTTAAAATAAGAGCAGGCAAGAAACAAAGATATGCATTAAGTCCTTGGTGAATATGGCACATAGAACATCTATAACTCACTTGAAAGTTTTCTATTGTTACTAAAGTCTAGGGTGGGGAAAGTTAACCTTGGCTGGCTGCCAGACCCCCACCCAGTGATTCTCTGACTCCCCCTTCTCAACAGGACAGGGGAAGAAAATATAATGGAAAAACTCAGGAGTTGAGATAAAGGCAGTTTACTATTAGTCTATTATTTATTATTATGGGCTGCTATGAGGAAAGTTAACTCCATCCCAGCCAGACCCAATATATAAATACATCCAAAATAATCAATTGCGTGTTATAATTCACTCTAAAAGTAGAATAAGGAAGGTAATCATTGAGTCTAACCTGGGATAAAAAATTGTTCATAAAGAATTTTTTAGAAACGTTTTCAATGTTAATATAAGAAGTGCCAGTTCAGGGCTTCTTAACAGTGTAGCCAAAGTTAAATTTTGCCACTGCAAGGATGAAAATCAAAGTAGTAAACCCTGAAGAGACAGACCGTCCTTTGGCTGTCACTGATGGATGGGGAAGAGCTGGTCAGATGTGGCAGTCTGAGACAAGATTGCTAATGCTGGGAGTCCCTTCAGGTCCCCAAGGCCCTGTATGCCCAGACCCTTCTCTTAGCAGTGAGAGGAGACACACACACACCCCTCTGAGTCTGGCATGGGAAGAGTAGACAGCAGTCATTACCTCCCCTCCTGAAGTGATTTAGAATCATAAAATTATAGAATCATTTAGGCTGGAAAAGACTTTTAAGATCATCAAGTCCAACTGTAAAAAAAAGTTTTACCATATCCCTTCTTGAACTTGTCCCAAACATACACCTTCCAATGTTTATGACACAACTGAGGTAAACACCATATCCAAGACAGTGAGAGTTACCTCATATCATGCCCTACATGCATTTATGAAGCTCCATCATAAAGCTGTTCAGAAGGAATATTGCAGCAGGCTGTTCTGCAGCCTTCACCAATGATAAGTAATTTGCTTTTAATTTCCACGTCAGATTTGATTCTGGACATTTTATACTGATTTGTTCACTTGTAGACTTGATTGCATTGTCTCTCCTTTAGGAAATTATATATTTATTGGACTGATAAAGGCACAAATCTACTGGAAAACTTGGGAGAAAAGGTCTTCTGGGAATTTTAGCCCCACCTTGCACATGATATGTGTTGCCAGGTCTTCTGACATTAACATGGACAAAAATCTGACCACTTTCTTCATGAGATCAGGGTTGCCTCAATGCCTGCAAAATATATTTCTAGGAGCCTTTAACAATTCTTATCTTTCTTTGATTTTCTAGAGATCTCATTGAAGCAAATGTGGTTTTCTGAATATCACCCAGATGTTAGGGCAAAATGTTGGCAGTTCACTGAGACAGAAAGGCATTTTTAAGAAAGCCTGGATCCAGCACTGGGAGCCAAGATGAGGCCACAGCACCCTTCTGCTGTGATAAAGAAACGACAGCTTGAAAATGTCATTTCTGAAAGAGCTGTTAGTTTTCACATTTCACACTTTGGTCTAGTTAAAATTAAAACAATAAAACAAAAATATTCATTGGTTTGTATCCTTTCTTCAGGATAGCGCACACAATACTTTCAATACTATGCTTGCTTCTGAAGTATAATGTAAAAAGACAGTTAAATAATTCAGAAATTTAGGAAGGTGAAACGTCAAATCAAAAAATGCAAAAATAATGTAGCCTCACTGGACTGAGAAAAGACAGATGGTAACTTCCTTCTACTTTATTTTTTATTTCTTTTTAAGTAGTTTTTATTGTAACAAAAATTACAATAGAGTTAAATAGAGCCACTATTAATAAAGCCAAAATTAATAGGGCCAATATTTCTCGGATCAAAAGTAACATGAAAAGTGGGATTTAGGCCATCTAGTTTTAACCATAAAAAAAGTTAGCCTTCAAATTTAACTAGTCATCTAGATTATATCCACAGTAAAAAAAAAGATACAGGCATCATCCATGAGCAGTTTACAGAAATTATCTTAGATGTCTAAGGTATAGGAAAGATGGATCAATGTTTATCCTAGCTCTTGAGTGGAGTGAGCAAGTGAAATGAATCTCATCACATCTTTTCTTTTTTTCTTTTTTTTTAATAGCCATATCTTTTCATAGACTCTTCATCCCAGCACTAATTCCTGATATCAGACCAATGAACATGCTGTCATCTCTAAATTCTCTATTCAATATAATCCAGTCTCTGTTTCTGTCATTACAAGATGGGCATATATATGTATTTCAGTGTCAATCACAGCACAAGGGGTCTTCAAATGGCTTTAATATTTGACAGAAACAGAAAAAGCTGCACAAGTAGTGCAGCTCAGTGGTGACTGAACGCAAAACATAATGAAATCCATTTAAATTGCACTCTTAAAAAATTAAATCCTAATGCTGACTTCCATGTTTATTCCTTTAAATTAACAGCTTATAAACATGTGTTCGTAAACAACTCTATTTTATTCCTCCTAATGTATAAATTCTGCAAAATCAACTAAGCTTGGGATAAATGTTGGGATATATGTATGATTTTCCCTCTTTATATTTTATTTCTTTAATTATGTTAATATATTTTTCCATTACTCTATATTAAAACTCTACATATAAAAATAATTTTAGCCTGAGACAACAAGGATAATGAAGTTTTGAAGCTTGATTCGGACGCTAGGTCACCAGGTGTGAAACTTTGATTTTCCCCCATTGTGGCCATTTGGGTGATATTAAAAAAACCTACACAAATTAAAATGCTATTCATCGGAATTCACCACATTTCTTGGTTTACTTAATATTAACTGAATATAAAATTAGAAACTTGCAACTTATTTATCAGGTATGCAAATGTATGTTTGTGATATTGAATGTTTAGTTTTGTGCTGGTTTCAACCAGGATGGAGTTAACTTTCCCTGGGTTGAGATGAAGCACAACTAGAGGGCGGGTCCCAATCAGTTATTGGAGTATTTCATACCATGTAATGTCATGCCCAGGGATACAGGTGGGCGGGCTCTCTCGGGCGCGCACCGTTTTTTGGGTTCCAGTCCAGTTGCGTGTTCCTGGGCTGGGGGGGGGGGGGTCACCGCACTCGGTAAGCCACTGCTGCATTTTACCCGTTTCTTTTTGGACTCATTATTGTTACTGTTGTTCCCTTGTTATATTTAGTAAATTCTTTCTTTTATTCAACCTATGAATTCTCTTCTTTTTGTCCCTCCCCTGTTTCATAGGGGAGGGGGGAGGTAAATGGCTGGCCACGTGGTGTCTGGCTGCTGGCTGAGTTCAAACCTCAACAAGTTTAAAAGTACCTAATGAAGGCTTACAAAGTACATTTTAATAGTTTGTAGTCTTTTAGCCATGTTATGACTTCCATTTGTCATAGCTGTCTCATAACACTTTCATAACTTCTGCATAAGAAATCAAATATCTCAGTGCTGCTCCTATAGAACAAGTGACAGGATATGTGCATGTAATTTCAGTAGGAAAATAAGAGATTAGAGGGATGTTAAAGAAGCCAGTTGCACTCTCCAATGTTAGGCATCTGTCTTAGGTAGTTAAAGGCTTTGTTGGCAAGCAAGGATGGTGTTGCTTGGGACAGCTGATGAAGCTGCTACCCTTTCCTGTCCATTCTAACTAACCGCTGAACAGATTTCTGAGCTGTTTGTCAATCAACTCCTGATTGCAGGCTAAATTCAGTTAGGTTTTTTTCCCTCAGAAAATTGCACGGTAAACTCTTGTTACTCAGGATTTGAGTAATGTCCATTTCAGGTGTCCCTACAGCAAGGGTAGAGCATAGGTGGGGGCTGGCTACCCATCTGAGTTAAACCATTCCCACCTATTAATCAGCATCTGTAGTTTCTAACAGGATGTCTTAAGGAAAAGTGGTATCAGTGATATCTTACTGTAAAAAGCTGAGAGGTTCGGAAATTGATTAATGAGCAGGTCAGGGGTCCATCAAGTGAGAGCAAGATAGAGAGATGGGTGTACCATTCTAAGGCAAACTCTCACTACTCATCCATCAGAGCCTTACGTTAGCAGACGAGTCACACAGAATCACAGAATCATCTAGGTTGGAAAGGACCTTGAAGATCATCTAGTCCAACCATTAACCTAGCACTGACAGTTCCCAACTACACCAGATCCCTCAGCGCTATGTCAACCCGACTCTTAAACACCTCCAGGGATTGGGACTCCACCACCTCCCTGGGCAGCCCATTCCAACGCCTAACAACCCGTTCTGTAAAGAAATACTTCCTAATATCCAGTCTAAACCTTCCCGGGTGCAACTTGAGGCCATTACCTCTTGTCCTATCACTTATTACTTGGTTAAAGAGGCCCATCCTCAGCTCTCTGCAACCTCCTTTCAGGTAGTTGTAGAGGGCGATGAAGTCTCCCCTCAGCCTCCTCTTCTCCAGACTAAACTATTTCTGATACAAGCCAGGATGCCATTGGCCTTCTTGGCCACCTGGGCACATTGCTGGCTCATGTTCAGCCGCTGTCAATCAACACCCCCAGGTCCCTCACTTCAGTTTCCCTCTTCAGTCAATGGAGAAAAAGGTTTCTCTAAGAGTAAGCCAAAGTTGGAATCTAACTAACTAGGCTTGACTCAAGTGGAACCCGTTTCTTTGCTTTGACTAAGCAGGAGGACTGGAAAGTCTCCTAACTTAAACCCAGCAGTTAGACTTTGTAAGTACTCTTTATGAACAAATAAGTGGTCCTTTGAAATCATGGCAAAGTCTGTTGAAAGGACAACATTTTCACAAATTACTTAGCCAGTGGCTACACATTGCCTCCATTCTACAACCACAGTGAATAGTGCATTTCAGTCACCACATACCCTAGCTTTCCTGAAGAGTATATCGAAGAGTAATGAAGAAAAGGTGTAGACAAGGCAGTTAGATTCACCTTTCTTTTTCTCCACTTCAAAGCCTAGCAAAGACCAAGCAAAAAAATGATAGATAATGGCAGAAAAGACATATGATTTTCTAGTCCTCTTCTATGTTGGTAGTCTATAGTGGTATTTTGAGCTCCGAACTCCATTCAGGTTATGCAGGAACAACACAATAAAAAATATTTCTGACCCTGTGAAGGCAAGCCATCTTCTGAGGCTGAATTTCCCATGCCTCTCTGTTTCCTCTGTGTTTGAAAATGTAGAGTGGGCAGCATTCAAAGGATTTTTATCTCTGAGTATAGATAATATGAGATACTCAAGTATTAATACTGAAGTATAAGACTGAAGACATCTTCTTTTCCTAAGCTTCATTGGAAAAATTATTCTTGAATCAATGGGGTCACATCAATGATGGTTGTCACACAAAACATGTTGCTGTAATAATCATAAATAACTCCCTTGTTATGAATACTAATTTTCTCCTTAAATTGACAAACATTTAGACGTGGAGGTAAAATGATTGTTGTTTTATTTTTTAGTACCTTTACAAGAGCTCAGTGGAAACTTTGATCAGCAACCTTATGATAATGATAAGACCAGGAATCCAAGTTATATCACCTTTTTATTTCTTTTGTTGTTTCAATTTTAATTGACTGAAAAGCTCTATGCATACTGAATAAGGAAAAATCCACTTTTTTTTAAGGGGAAGATTATACAGAGAGCAAAGTGTAGTGAATTAGGCAACATCTCCTCTCAGCTTGCAGGAACTTGCAGGAAGCTTTCTGCTGCCATGGTAGACCTCTTGCAGTCTTCAGTCAGATTACAGTGTTGACTTACTCTTAGACCTACATTTCTAACTCAGAATAACCATAATTTTATATTATTAACATCACTGGAAATAATATAATAGAGCTGATTACACTGACCACTTGTGGTATAAATATAATATTTTTTTTAATAGAAATCCATCAAGGAGGAAGTTTTGGTTCTATAAACTGATATAGCATGGGATCCTGGTGGGAAAACTGGGAACTGGCTCCGTATAAGAAATAGTCATGCTGAGGATATTGATTTAAGACAGACTACAATGATTAGTGTTTCATAGAATTTTTCTCCAAGGGAACTTCTATCCAAACATATATTGCACTAGTTCTAGTGAATCTGGAACCCACTCATGGGGGGTTTGATAGTAGATGACTGTCTTGGCCACAGTGATCATGAAATGGTTGAGTTTATGTTTTTCAATGTAATGAGAAAAAAAGACAGCAGAGTTGCTACCCTAGACTTCAGGAGAGCAAACTTTAAGTTAATCAAGAAGCTATTTAACAGAGTACCTTGGGAATCTGCTTTGCAGGGCTTAGGAGTCCATGAGTGCTGGTCAGTCTTTAAGAACTGCCTTTTAGAAGCACAGAATCAGGCAATTCCACTGTGTTGTAAGTCAAGGAACTGGGACAGAAAATCAGCTTGGCTGAACAGGAAACTCCTCGTTGAGATCAAGAGGAAAAAGAAACTGTATGAGCTCTGGAAGCAAGGTCAAGTTTCACAGGAAGAGTACAGAGCTGTGTTTCATATATGCAGGAAGAATACATCCAAATTTAACCAAATAATAAGCGATAGGACAAGAGAGAATGGCCTCAAGTTGTGCCAGGGAAGATTTAGACTAGATATTAGGAAGTATTTCTTTACAGAATGGGTTGTTAGGCATTGGAATGGGCTGCCCAGGGAGGTGGTGGAGTCCCCATCCCTGGAGGTGTTCAAGAGGCAAGTTGACATAGCACTTAGGGATATGATGTAGTTGGGATCTGTCAGTGTCAGGTTAATGGTTGGACTGGATGATCTTCAAGGTCCTTTCCAACCTAGATGATTCTGTGAAATTCTGTGAAATGCATCCAGGCCAAAGTTCAATTAGAGTTTTTACTGGTCAGTGTTGTGTCAGATAACAAGGGCTTTTTTAAGTATATTAATAGCAAGAAGAGGTCTAAAGAAAACATTGGACAAATATTTGTTGAAGAAGGTCATCAGACTAATACGAAAGAAGAAAAAACAGAGGCATTCAATGCTTTTTTTGACTCAGTCTTTAGTAATACTGATAGACCTCAGGTTGCCCAGACCCCTGAGTCAGAGGACCACCAGTGTAGGAACTGTAACTTTCCACTTGGGGACTCTGAAATCGTAAGGGACAAACTGTATCAGCTGAATGTTTGCAAGTCCATGGGGCCTGATGGGGATTCATCCCAGAGTTCTGAAGGAGCTAGTGGATGTTATGGCAGAACCCCTCTCGATTATCTACCAAAGGTCATGAGAGTCTGCAGAGGTCCTTGTATACTAGAAGATGGCCAATGTTATTCCAATCCACAAGAAGGGCATGAGGGAAGACCCAGGGAACTACAGACCTGTTAGTCTAACCTCAGTTCCGGGAAAAATAACGGAGAAGATTATACTGCATACTACTGAAAGGCATTTAAAAAATAGTACAGTCATCAGGCCCAGTTAACATGGGTTCACAGAGGGAAAGTCCTGTTTAACTAATCTGATATCCTTCTATGATAGGGTCACCCACCTAGTGAATGAAGAGAAGGCAGTGGATGTAGTTTTTCTGGATTTCATTAAAGCTTTTGATGCTGTCCTTTACAGCATCTTTCTGGACAAGTTGTCCAGCTGTGTAATGAGCAGGTTCACAGTGCACTGGGTGAAGAACTGGCTGAAGGGCAGGGCTCAAAGGGTTGTAGTGAATGGAGCTACATCTTGCTGGCGACTAGTCACCAGCAGTGTTGGTCAGGGCTCAATTCTAGGGCCAGTTCCTTTCAATATATTTATCAACAATCTGGAGGCAGGAGTTGAATGCAACATTATCAAGTTTGCTGATAATACTAAACTGGGAGGCTGTTGACTTTCGAGGGACAAGAGACCTTGCAGAAGGATCTAGATAGATTGGAGCATTGGGCAATGATTAATGAGGTGAAATTTAACAAGTCAAAATGCCAGATTCTGCACCTAGAACAGAGTAATGCTGGACACGAATATAAACTGGGAGAGGAGTGACTGGAGAGCAGCCCTACAGAAAGGAACCTGGGGGTGCTGGTCAGCAACAAGCTCAATATGAGTCAGCAGAGTGCTCTGACAACCAAGAGGGCAAACTGCATCCTGAGGTCCATCAAACATGGTATAACCAGCTGATCAAAAGAAGTTATTATCTCACTGTATTCAGTGCTGGTGCAACCTCACCTCGAGTACTGTGTGCAGTTCTGGGCCCCACAATTTAGGAAGGATGTGAAGGTCCTTGAATGCATCCAGAGGAGGGCAACAAAGTTGGTGCAAGGGCTGGTAGATATGTCCTATGAGGAGTGGCTAAGGGCTGTGAGTTTGTCTAGTTTGGAGAAAAGGAGGCTGAGGGTTGATCTCCTTGCTCTCTACAGCTTCCTGAGGAGGGGAAGTGCAAAGGGAGGTGTGAGAGACAAAAAAACAGGCCTGCGAGAAACATGGACTGAGAAAAAGATAAAAGTTAGCGGGGGAGTAGAGGCCCTCCAAGCTAAGGAATGCCTCAAACACTCGCAAAACGAAACTATAGTCACAAGGTGGATGGTGTGGAGGTCGAAGCTGATAAGGCTGCCCGAATAACACAGGATGCACCTGGAAGGCGTGGCCCTGTGGAGACAGGATGGCTCTGCTCTGGTGCATCTGGTCAAATTTCAAGGGCCATCTGTCCAGTGAATGAACTTTGCTTCATTATCCACAAAATGCATATTAAAGTTAACATCCCTGAATATGCTAACGAAGACTAACAAGATCATGTTAATTACATCATCCCATGAAACACCTTACCCCTCCCCATACATGGGATACGTAGGTATGTGGGTCGACCTAGGGGACGGACTCAAGGAAAGTGTGTATAAATCGAGGAGGAGAAAAGAGTGGGTAGGGCCCGGAGAGTGAAGTGAAGAGAAGAAGATGACTGACTCCTGGAACCCTCGCTGACAGGATCGATGCAGGAACCCAGACCAGTTATCTCAATTCCTTTATTCCCTCTATCTCCCTTTGTCCTTTTCCCCCTTTTCCTTCACTACCATTAAGAAATGAAGGCATATTGTATTGCTTGCCACAACTTGCTATATATTTAGCCAATTATCATGTGTCCAATTAGTACATTGTGGGAAGTTAATAAATGTTTGGACTTTGAGACTTGTCTCACCATTGTCCGCTCCTCTGGGGATTTATGAATGAGTCAATTGTCTCCCTCATCTGAGGGGGACGTGACAGGAGGTGCTGCGCTCTTTTCCCTGGTATCCAGTGATAGGATGCATGGTAATGGTTCAAAGGTGCATCAGGGGAGGTTTAGACTGGACATTAGGAAGCATTTGTTTCTCAAGAGGGTGGTCAAACCCTGCAACAGGTTTCCTAGAGAGGTGGCTGATGCCTCAGGCCTGTCAGTGTTTAAGAGGCATTTGGACAATGCCCTTAATAACATGCTTTAACATGGTCAGCCCTGAATTGGTCAGGCAGTTGGACTAGATGAGGTCCCTTCCAACTGAAATGATCTATAAGCCTAAGTCTATAAGTCTGTCCAATGATTTTAGATAAATCTGTTGTGCTGGCCCATGTTATTTGTGTTTCATTAGTCAAAGACATGATCATATTTTCAGAATTTATACTAGAATACTGCATAAAAGAGTCTGTTAATTGGGAAGTGTTTGTGTGTTTCTGGAGTTTTCATACGATTGTACCTGCCAAGTGAACATAGATTACATTCGGTGCATTAGCACAGCAAGATAACTGTATGAATAAGAAGCAAAAAGATAGGAATAAAATTTTTGAAACAACCATTTGTAATAAAGGATTTTGATCTAGCCTGGAAACAAAATATCCTTGTGCAGATGAGGGAGCTAAACTTGAATGTACACATTAACAAGAATATCCTACCTGATAAGTTACTGGAGAGAAGTCTTATCCAGTGAATGGCATCATACTCCGGCTTTATTTTGTGCAGATACCCAATAGCTGAATGAGCATCTACCGCATCAGGTTGGCTGCTTCGTAGTTTCTGAAAAAATCTAGATACCCCACTCCTCAGCATAAGCAAGATTTCACAGAGTCACAGAATCACAGAATCATCTAGGTTGGAAAGGACCTTGAAGATCATCTAGTCCAACCGTTAACCTAGCACTGACAGTTCCCAACTACACCATATCCCTCAGCGCTATGTCAACCCAAATCTTAAACACCTCCAGGGATGGGGAATCCACCACATCCATGGGCAGCATATTTCAATGCCTAACAACCCCTTCTGGAAGGAAATGCTTCCTAATATCTAGTCTAAACCTTCCCTGGCGCAACTTGAGGCCATTACCTCTTGTCCTATCACTCATTACTTGGTTAAAGAGACTCATCCCCAGCTCTCTGCAACCTGCTTTCAGGTAGTTGTAGAGGGCAATGAGGTCTCCCCTCAGCCTCCTCTACTCCACACTAAACAACCCCAGTTCCCTCAGCTGCTCTTCAGAAGACCTGTGCTCCAGACCCTTCACCAGCTTCATTGTCCTTTTTGGACACGCTCAAGTAATTCAATGTCCTTTTTGTAGTGAGGGGCCCAAAACTGAACACAGTCATCAAGGTGCGGCCTCACCAGTGCCGAGAACAGGGGTAAGATCCCTTCTCTGTCCCTGCTGGCCACGCTATTTCTGATACAAGCCAGGATGCCATTGGCCTTCTTGGCCACCTGGGCACACTGCTGGCTCATGTTCAGCTGGCTGTCAATCAACACCCCCAGGTCCCTCTCTGACTGGCAGCTCTCCAGCCACTCCTCCCCAAGCCTGTAGCGCTGCTGGGGGTTGTTGTGGCCAAAGTGCAGCACCCGGCATTTGCCCTTACTGAAGCTCGTACAGTTGGCCTTAGCCCATTGCTCCAGCCTGTCCAGGTCTCTCTGCAGAGCCTCCCTATCCTCGAGCAGATCAACACTCCCACTCAACTTGGTGTCGTCTGCGAACTTACTGAGGGTGCACTCGATCCCCTTGTCTAGATCATCAATAAAGATGTTAAACAGGAGTGGCCCCAAAACCGAGCCCTGGGGGACACCACTCATGACCGGCTGCCAACCGGATTTAACTCCGTTCACTACAACTCTTTGGGCCTGGCCATCCAGCCAGTTTTTACCCAGTAAAGCGTGCGATCATCCAAGCCTCGAGCAGCCAGTTTTGCCAAGAGAATGCTGTGAGAAACGGTGTCAAAGGCCTTACTAAAGTCAAGGTAGACAACATCCACAGCCTTTCCCTCATCCAATCAGCAGGTCACCCTGTTGTAGAAGGAGATCAGGTTTGTCAAGCAGGACCTGCCTTTCATAAACCCATCCTGCCTGGGCCTGATCATCTGGTTGTCCCACATGTGTTGTGTGATGGTACTCTGAATGAGCTGCTCCATCAGCTTCCTGGCACAGACATCAAGCTGACAGGCCTGTAATTTCCTGGATCATCCTTCCGACCCTTCTTGTATATGGGCGTCACATTGGTTGATTTCCAATCTGTCGGGACCTCCCCAGTCAGCCAGGACTGCTGGTAAATGATGGAAAGCAGCTTGGCAAGCACCCCAGCCAGCTCCTTCAGCACCCTTGGGCGTATTCCATCCGGTCCCATAGACTTGTGTGTGTCTATGTGATGCAGTAGGTCACTGACTGTCTCGTCCTGGATTTCCGGGGGGTCGTTCTCCCAGTCTCTGTCTTCTGGCTGAGGAGGCTGGATTCCCTCAGTACAACTAGTCTTGTTATTAAAGACTGAGGCAAAGAAGGCATTAAGAACCTCAGCCTTCTCCTCATCACTTGTTACCATGTTTCCTCCTGCGTCCAGCAGGGGATGGAGAGTCTCCCTGGTCTTTCTTTTGCTACTGAGGTACTTACAGAAACATTTCTTGTTGTCCTTGATAGCTGAAGCCAGGGTAATTTCCAGCTGTGCTTTAGATCTCCTGATTTCTGCCCTGCATAGCCTCACAGCCTCTTTGTAATCACTGTGAGTGGCTAGTCCCTTCTTCCAAAGGCTGTAAACTCTCCTTTTCTCCCTGAGTTCCAGCCAAAGTTCCCTGTTCAGCCAGGGTGGTCTTCTCTGTCACCGGCTTCTCTTACCACACCTGGGGACTGCTTGTTCCTGAGCCATTAACACTTCCTTCTTAAAGAGTGTCCAACCTTCCTGGACCCCTATACCCTTCAGGATCATCTCCCAAGGTATCCTTTTAAGCAGGTGCCTAAATAAGACAAAGTCAGCCCTTTTGAAGTCCAGGATGTCAGTTCTGCTTAGCCCTCTCCTGGCCTATTTTCAATTTTTAAACATTTTAATGTTTAAAACCTGGATCTCTTTAGCCTGTTTCTATGTAAGTGTTTAGTGGACCTACTGTCTGATTTGAGGCCTTAGAGAAACTTTTTTAACAAGTTACATCTGCCTACACCACTGTATACACATGTGGCAGGGAGGAACCTGGTTCTACTGTGCTAAAAAAAAAAAAAAAATGAAGAGCCACCTAGTTAGTCCTTAAAAAATGTCTGAACATATTATGCATTTAATTTTTGGTACAGTTTTTTAGAAAACATACATTCACAAATACCTCTGAAAATCTTTTGACAGAAATGGCATATGTAATCTGGAAACCTCTATGCAATCTTATTCCAAGAGTTGTACAAAATAAATGACTGGATAAGACTAAGTAATTAAAATTTACTATATGCCACCAAGATAGGAAAATATCATTGCTTCTAAAAAAGTACTTGAAGATTTAAAAAGTGAACATTAGTAATATCAGAAGCATTTATTGGTTTTGCAGATTATTGATTGGTCTTGACAGTGTAATGTTCATTTGCTTAATTTTAATGTAGAAACTTTATCATTGGTATCCAGCCTGCCTACAAAATTTCTAGTCAGTTAGTGATTTTGGAGATGGGATACTGAGCAAAATAACTGTAGGATCTCAAACACTCTTTATGAGGGTATGTCTATCTACAGGTTTTGGTTGGGATAGAGTTGATATTTTTCATAGCATCTTGTATGGTGCTATGTTTTGGATTTGTGACCAAAACAATGTTGATAACACAGGGATGTGTTACTTACTGCTGAGCAGTCCTTACAGAGAGTCAAGGTCTTTTCTGCTTCTCACCCCACCCCACCAGTGAATAGGCTGGGGGTGAACAAGCAGTTGGGAGGGGACACAGCTGGGACAGCTGACCCCAACTGACCAGAGGGATTTCCCATACCATATGATGTCATGCTCGGCATATATAGCTGAGGGAGGAAGGAAAAGGGGACATTCGATGTGATGGCATTTGTCTTCCCAAGTAACCATTACACGTGATGGCGCCCTGCTTTCCTGGAGATGGCTGAACACCTGCCTGTCCATGGGAAGTGGTGAATGAATTCTTTGTTTTGCTTTGCTTGTGCATACAGCTTTTGCTTTACCTGTTAAACTGTCTTTATCTCAACCCACAAGTTTTCTCACTTTCACTCTTCTGATTCTCTTCCTCATTCCATTGGTGGGGGAGTAAGTGAGCAGCTGGTGGGGACTTAGGACTGTTAATGCATAAAACTCTATTTCAAAGTGGCTGCTTGCATTAGACATGTGATGCCATGTCCTGTTCACTTGCTTGTAATTAGATACATAGTTATCATATATGTAAGTCACCACTGAACACATATCTTATTAATATTTTAATAAATGTCATAGCAACCTGAATATTAATTAAAAGTTATGCAGATGCTAAATGAAAAATAGCATAAAGTAAATGCCAGAACATAAATTTTCAAAATAGGCTTTTTATTCCCTATTTTAAAAATAAAATTAGTTAGGAAAATATCCTATTTTTCTGGAAAAAAAAAACAAAACCAGTTGTCTGTTCAGAAGTCTTCTGCTAGACACTTCTTGTATTTCCTTTCAATAGCACAAAACCAAATATCAGCAGTTAAAATGTTCTTGACTGGAAAATAATAATTATAGAATTAAAATTACTTTCTGTTTGTATTAGATTAGCAACTGGATTAATGCACAAGGGACTCAAGAAATAAAATGAATACACTGAAAAAAATTACTGATGTGCTTAATAAAAATTTACTGCAAATAGTATACTGATTCTACTGCATTCCTTTACTTTTTCCATTCTTTAACTCAGACTCTGGTCATGCAATGTAATCTAACCAGGTTGTATCGAGCACAGGAAATATCTGAAGCAGAGTGAGAGCTGCCGTAAAGGGTCATACAGAAATTACAATTATCCTTACTAAATGGTAAGAGGGAAAGAAAAAGTGTATAGGATAAGACTTGGATAAAGCAGTTCTGGTCCTCAGACAGATGTCAAATTTCTATAATTTGCAAGTCAGGGACTTTTCCAAGCCAGAGGTTACATCCTCGGGATCATGTTCAGCAGCCACTAAAGACCTATTCTTTGTGCATAGGTCCAATTCCTTCTTGAACTCATTTGTACTTTTGGCCTTCATAACATCTTGTGGCAATAAATTACATGCTCTAATTGTGCTTTATGTGGAAATGAATTTCCTTCCTTCCCAGCACCTTTTCAACATCTCCTAGATTTTGAGAGTATGACATAGACTGGATGTAAGAACAACCAGGAGAAAGAAAGGATGAAATGTCTCTTCTTAATGGAAAAGTAATAAATATTAATCATCTTATACTGTTCTTACTGTAATGACTATATATATTGTAACTGGCTTCAGTGGGGGGAGGAACTGAATATGTTTCTATAGCTGTGCAACAAAAATGTTTTTGCTGTATTTCTACAGACTGTGTCTGAGACTTTTGCAGAGCTATTACAAATTTCTTAGCACACATTTGTTTTTATTGAAAAAAATAAGAGCTTTGGGAATTGGAATTATCCTGAAAATCTTCTTTCTTCATTAAAGCAAGGACCGCACCTTCAGAAAAACAGCTCTACCTTCATTGTCTATAGAACATTTTGCATCTTTAAACTATTTTAAAATTGTAACTTGGTATACAGTTCCAGATATCCTGATGACATGAAGGATTTCCTACAGTCTGTTGAATTCACCTGTCACAGGTGAATTCTCTCACAGATATTCTAAGAACAGTTGGATTAAAGAGACCAGCAAACTGATGCAGGCTAACAACTTGCTTTTTCTAATCTGGTTTCACAATTACTGACATAACTGCAAGGGAAGTGAAAGAATAAGGAAAGATAGCTAGACAACAAAATTCCTGAAGCTAGCATGCCTGTCAACCGAAATTAAGTGAAAGCATACCTTTACCACCCCATCCTACATCTGCTCACTTACTATGGAAATAAAACAGCAGAAACTCAAGGCCAGTGCAGTGTCAGTGGCTGACATAATTTCTGCTAAACTGCCAGCAACCATTACTCTTCAGTAGCAGAGAATATTAATGAGCTTTAACCACAATCTTCTACAGGACTCCTTCCCACAAGGTGTTACAGAGACGAGTACACTGCCTATGTCTTATAGACACCTGCCATGGGGAAATTCCCTTCAGTTTTGTTTCATGATATAAAAAATGTGGAGGGTTTAACCATAATAATGTGGTGGTTTTAGCGATCAGTTGAAATGCCAATTTTTGTCACAGAATAATTGTCCACATTGCATATGGTATGCAAAAAGAGTCTTTTGGAGTGCAAGACAGATATACTCTATATGACATAATTCAGCTGTTGACATTTTAGATTTATATCTTTCTATTTTTCAAAAGAACAAAATTAAGAACACCAATCAAAACTTAATGTACTTCACTAGCAGGCAGCATGGGTTTAACTACCTTTTTTATTACTTGAACTGAAACACCATTGTTCAGAACCACACAATAGTTCTGAACTTGCCTAAGATCTTTTGGAAAAAAACAATTAAAGGTGCTTTGAAACCTTTCCTATTTAGTGGTTAGTCAAAAGAATAATTCAGTTAAATCTGTAATAAACTTGATTTATCAGACTCGTCAATAACCCATTAATGAGAGGCTTCCCAAACCTTAAAGCTTCTTTCTAATATGAAAGTTGATTTCTTATGTAGTCATTTATTTCTCACCAGTAGTCATTCCTCATAGACAAACATGGCATTTCACAGAAGTAATTTGTTCTTTCCCTTTGGCCACTTTTGCTAAATTTGCAGTTGTCAGACAAATTATTTAAGTGTCTGGTTTTACCTTCAGCTTCTTGTTAAGAGAAATAGAGAGTCCACATCACTGCTAGTCTACTGGATACTGATCCTGTTCTACTTGGACTGAAATATAATTTGATGCACTTGGGAAGAGGGCCTAATAATGCCAATTACAAACATAAAAATAACATTTGGATGCAAATTGTCAATAACTACTTGAATTTCAATGCTCTTAATGAAATAGACTGATGATGCTGTGTGAAACATGGCCAGTGTTTTGGAGTGTTTTCTCTTGCCTATACCTACTGCAAACAGTGCTGTAAAACATCTGAAAAAATTCACTCAGAGAAAAGAGGGAACGAACAAAACAAAAACAAGGAAGAAAATTAATTTTGAGTTTCCTTTATTTCCTTTTCTTTTTCTCATGCACATCTGCCATATCAATTCTGTATTCTATCCAAAACCCAGTTGAGTACTGGATTTTTTCTCTGAAGTTTCATGGGATTTTTTATGGTCCATTTAATGGAAAATCTTTGGCATGTTTCCCTTTGAGATTATATGTAATAACCACAGCTATAGGTATATTAGGCACTTGCCTAGAACAACATATTCTTGTATGATGCATAACAGCTTTGGGAAAGCTTTCCTGTGTATTTTGGGTATAGCAGCTCCTGGAAAAGCTGGAATGTTGCTGTTTCCACCTTACCAGGTAATATTATGTTGATACTTCTGAGAGGGTGTACTTGCTGTGGTATATTGCTGTAGAGTTAGGGGAAATGTGTACAGAGGGCAGGTTGTAAAGGATTGAACCTTGTTATAAGGAATTATGAGGATGTGAAGGTGTGTGTGAAATTTCTGGACCAAGGGAGGTGTTCTGTGAACTTGAGGAACTGCCACTAAACTGCTCACCTTATCCCAGCCTTCACAGAGAGACAAAGCTCTAAATCTGAGCCTTCTTATGTAGGGAAAACTTTCAAATCCCATTGTCCTCTCTGGATGATGATTCTAATAACCAAACTAGTAGGTACTAACAGGTAACACTATCTTGAGTGTTCAGAGTGAATCAAATGATCAAGGCAGCTTCATCAAGAGGTTTCATCCTGGAAATCACTATCTCATGTTGTGGTGGTTTGACCTTGGCTAAATGCCAGGTACCCACCAAGTCGCTCTATCACTTCCCCCCTTCCCTTTTTTTCTCAACAGGGCAAAGAGGAGAAAGAAAATAAGACAGGAAAAAAAAAACCCAACCAACCCTTGTGGGTAAAACAACAGCAGTTTTAATATAAGCAAAGCGAAGCAAAGGTCCGCGTGCGGAAGCAAAAAAAAAAGAAAACAAATTTATTCTCTACTTCCCATGAACAGGCGATGTCGGGCCTTCTCAGGAAGCAGGGCTCCCATACGTGTAGTGGTTGCCTCGGAGGACCAAGGGTGACCCCGCCCCCTTCCTCCTTTCTCCCAGCTTTATACTGAGCAGACGTCATATGGTCTGGAATATCCCTTTGGTCAGTTCGGGTCAGCTGTCCTGGTTGTGTCCCCTCACAAGATCTTGCCCACCCCGTCCCACTGTGGGGGGGAAATGTCAGAAAGAGCCTTGGTGCTGTGTAAGCACCACTCAGCAGTAGCCATAACACCAGTGTGCTATCAACACCCTGCCAGCTCCCAACATAAAACACAGCACCATGAGGGCTGCTATAGGGGAAAACCAATTCTGGCTCAGCCAGACCTGGTACACATGTATAAACCTAATTCTGGTGTATACACACATCACATGGGACACAACCCAAGTTTCAGACCTTCTTTTTAGTATGAGCTGTTGAAAGTCATGATGGTGTCTTTGATCAGCAGGCTGGCTATTACTAAAGCTGTAATTCTTTCCATTTGCTGTAGGGGAACAAAAGGATCCAGTTTAGATTTGTAATTTCTGGAAATTAGTACTGCAGACAGAAGCATACTTAGACACATCATTTTCACAGTCAAAACAACGAATTCATGTTAAACTTCTGCATTTCTCTTCTGCTGATGCAGAACATTTTAACAGAAACGAGCATATAGTCATAGCACAATTTTGTACAGTGTGGAAGATTTGACTTGTAACAGATTCATGTCAATTTCATTCAATATTTGTGAATTTGAACTGCAATCTATTTGTGTTGCTTCATGTTCTTTATTGTTGTTTGGGGTTGTTGAGGGGTTTTGTGTTGGGCTTTTTCTTTGGAGTTTTTTTTGTAATATGAATTATATGCAAAGGTTATAGTTCCTGAAACTGGTGCTTGAACCTACTATGTGTACAAAATATTCACTCAGTCATGTCAGATTAACAGAAAGGCAATAAAGAAATACCATTATTAGTGTAAACAGTATCTTTTCTGTTTTCTTTTCAGTATTACCTCATACCAGAGTCAACAAACCTTAACCCCCCAGTCTGGATCTTTAACTGAATCTTTACCTAAACCATTTAAACTGGCTTGAAGGGAAATTAGAATAACTTCCTATGTCAGTAGTTTACAGACTATCAAAAATTGGTTCCTTCCGATACACCTGTTATCCTTCAAGTATATGATTTAATACATAGGAAGCACAGGGAGATTCTCAGTTTTGTTTTCAGTGCAATAACCATTTTTGTGTATTTCTTCTTACATGCGCTTCTCTTGAAGTACATGGAGAAAACTATCTTCCAGTGGTATGAAAGGCCTAGAGTTCTTATCCATCTCTTAGGGAGTTACAAGTCATCGTTATCTTTTTTAATTAGAATACTAGTTGCTTTCTGAAAGAGAGGAAACCTGAAATCAATGACTGTTTCTAAAGTATCCGGCATAAGTGACCAGCACAATGGTCATAAAGGATATCTGAGGTATACAAGATACTATGATTCACTTTACATTACTTATTCTAGAACCACATTCAATATGCTGCAAAGAGATATCTACAGGGAATAAAAAACACCTCTTCTACTTCCGACTGCTGCCCTTGTAAGTTCCCCATTAATTAAAAAGCATATTTCATTTGTATTAGAAATCATATTTCTTTTCTATGTGTAGCTGTAAGCCAAGAGAAGATGTGCATATATTTGAAGTATACTCACATTATTGGTTACTGGTGCTTCAAGAATACTTCACTAAAAAGAGCATATTAAGTGTATTCCATAGGTAAATAATGTAATCATATTACTTAATTCTGTTAATTTAATAATTAATTTCATGCCATGTATTTTTGCCACTAGCATTCTTTTGTTTTTAAGCAGGTAGTTTTAAAAGGAAAAATATTTCTGTTTCATCTGCATTAAAAATGTCTTCAGGACAGTATTCAGAACAAGGAATGAGAAAACATTAACCATCCGGGAATGATGTGAGGATCACACAGGATGTTGTGCTTCTTTCTCTCGCTTCAAACGAGGGCAGCAATAGAGCCAGTGTTGTTGACACTGGCCCTAGTTACTCTCTATGTCTTTACCTGCAATTCTTCTTATTCACCAAACCTGATCAGCTGCGGGCTCACCAACCCCCTGATTTCCACGGGAGGAAACCCTTCCCAGTGCTCCCAATGTGCTTTCACTCTCGGTTGGTGTTAGTAGCCAATAGAACTGATCCTTGAGGGGGAAAATAAAACCCATTTCACATCAGATCATCTTCATCAGATCATACCTGGAGTTTTGCTGGGTTTATGAGAGGTGCACTGAGAGCAATTAGTGCCTAAATTGAGCTACATGAGGGTAACAACAGGCGATTACCCTATTTAACAGCTGTTAAGTGGTGTTAATTGCTGGCTATAGACCACAAGCTGAGCAATTTTGTGCAAACTGTACAAACAGAGCAAAACAAACGGATGATGTAGGGAGAAAACGGTTCTGAAAATCCTCTATTAATCCAAACTAGCATACAGCTGGAGAGATGCGTTGCTGATGTGAACTATTTGTAGCAACCAGTTTGGCCAATCCAACCCGTTACTGAATTATCTGTGAATAGACGGCAATTTCTATTAATTTCTTTATTATTCACAGTTATTTAATGATGGTTTGTGTGAACACATTTTTTACCTAAGGTTTTCTCCAGCAAGGCTAGTTTCTGGTAACATCATTCTTATTGAACAGTGTCTTGATTTCTGTGAAACAGAGTAAAGAATAAGATATTTTCAGAATCTACCTTTAAATTATAAGGTAATAATAAGCAAATTATCTCTACAAAAGGGAAGAAAGTATCCCTAAATGAAATTATATAGTTTCTTTTGTTCCCACTGAAATGTTGAAAATAACTGGAAAAGTCCAGATGAAAAATCTTAGAAATGTTTTTAGATTTTTCTTTTAGATGCTTTGTTGGTTTTCAGGTGTCTGTTGCTAAGAGAATTCAGTAATCACAATGCAGTATATAACCAGTAGAGCTGGTCACTGTGTACATTTTATGGCTTAATAGCATGTTTTTAGATTTTACATAGCAGACAAAGGTTGACTTATCTGGAAAGTATAGGTATCAATGTTGGCAAAGTTCTGGACATTGTTAAGCTATTTATAAGTCAGGGAAGTAACCATGGAAGGAAGAAATTTTAGAGTTTCATAGGTCCCAAAAAATGGTTAGAGTAAGAAGTAAGAAATCCACAGCAGAAAAAGGATACTTTGCAAATGTACTCTGAATACCTGTCTCAAATTATTCTTTCTGATAAACTACACTCAAACAAGCAAAGTAGCTGCCAATAAACATGTCAGATAACAGCAAAGCAGTGGCATTGTTGATCTGCCTAAACTAAATGCTTCATAATGGTTGCTTTTCCAAGTGTGAATCAAGAAAGAGGAGCCACTACCAAGTAAGTAACAGACTCAAGGACCTGTATGGTCTTATGGTTTCTGATGTTCTAGCTCCTCCTCAGCTTGATCATCTGGAGGATTTCTCTTGCTGTTATTTTGTTTTATTTTGGAAAAGAGTGTTATTTTCCCTAAAGTTTAGGTTGGTCTTTCTGCACATAACTATTTGTCTCTATATGTACATCACCATTAAAGCAATGACAAAATTCTTTTATCCCAGTTAGACCTTTTTCAGTGGACCTCCATGGAACAATGGAAGGATCTTAATCTTCAGAAGCTTTGTGAGTAGCCATGAGAGTAGCTAACTGAACTTTTATTTAGTTAAGAGGTAAAATGCCAAAAATATTGTCAAAGTTTTTAAAACTTAATTTAAAGTGCCTCCTTTCCCTTCCATTAGAAGAGTTTTTGAAGGGAAGAGGGGTGCTGGCATGCAATAAACATTGCTTATCTCTAAGACATGGCACTCAGGCTATGACATTGGATTCTTGGGTGTTTTGAGTGTGAATTTTCTTGAACTGTGAAAAGTGCAATTTTAGACTATATTTGATCTTCATAGAATTTAAATATTTTACTGGAGTTTGACTTTACACAGTAAATTAGAAGTCTTCTGAATTTAATGATTTTCATGTTATCTATGGGAAGGTTGCTTCTATGGTAACTTTGTAAAGGGTATTCAAACATTGAACAACAAGAATTCTTTTTTTCTGGGTGGGTTGGGTTTTTTTTTGTTGGGTTTTTTTTTATTGTTTCTCTTTGCCATTTATTTTGACTTGGCATCCCTCAAGAAGAAACTCATGAAAAAGACAGAAGATCTGCTGCTGGCAAAATGACCACTGATCGCAGAGAATAACCAAGAATTATGACTCTATGGTTTTAACTCTACATCATACTATATTTAGGAGCTGAGCTACTAAACTTCTTAACCACCATGTCCCTGGAGAATCTAGTTATAGCTTAGTCCTTCCTTTAAATAATGTGAGTTGCAGTTTTAAGTCAACAGTCTATGTAAATACATACAAACAGAGAGAGAAGAGGCACACAAACCTAATCTTCATTTTAATATGGTTATATTTTATATATGTCATTAACATTTGTGTGTTCTAAGACTATTTCAGGGAATACAGAACCAGGTAAGGTTCGTCACCTTCACATGCAACACTTGGTTTGGGTAAATATGCCCACGGACATATGCTAGGGCACATGGAAAATAAGGAGGTGATTGGTGACAGCCAACATGGTTTCACTAGGGCAAATAGTGCCTGACAAATTTGGTGGCCTTCTGTGATGGGGTTACAGCATTAGTGGAGAACGGAAGAGCAACTGATGTCATCTACCTGGACTTGTGCAAAGCATTTGAAACTGTCCCACATGACATCCTTCTCTCTAAATTGGAGAGACATGGATTTGACAGATGGACCACTCGGTGGATAAGGGATTGTCGGGATGGTCACACTCAAAGAGTTGAGGCCAATGGCTCAATGTCAGAGTGCAAAACAGTGATGAGTGGTGTTCCTCAGGGGTCTGTATTGGGACTGGTCATATTTAACATCTTTGTTGGTGACATGGACAGTGGGATTGAGTGCACCCTCAGCAAGTTTGCTGATGACACCAAGCTGTGTGGTGCGGTTGACATGTTGGAGGGAAGGGATGTGCCATCCAGAGGGAAGTGGACAGGCTTGAGAGGTGGGCCCATGTGAATGTCACGAAGTTCAGCAAGGCCAAGTGCAAGGTCCCGCACATGGGTCGAGCCAATCCCAAGCTGGGCAATGAGTGGATGGAGGGCAGCTCTGTGGAGAAAGACTTGGGGGTATTGGTGGAGTGAAAACTATGAGCCAGCAATGTGTGTTTGCAGCCCAGAAAGCCAACCACATCCTGGGCTGCATCAAGAGAAGTGTGACCAGCAGGTCAAGGGAGAGGATTCTCCCCCTCTACTCCACTCTCGTGTGACCCCACCTGGAGTATGGTGTCCAGCTCTGGGGCCCCCAACATAGGAAGGACATGGACCTGCTCGAGTGGGTCCAGAGGAAGGCCATGAAGATGATCAGGGGGCTGGAACACCTCCCCTGTGAGGACAGGCTGAGAGAGAGAGTTGGGGTTGTTCAGCCTAGAGAAAAAAAAGGCTTGAGGGAGATCTTATAGTGGTTTCCTAGTGTTTAAAGGGGGCCTAAAGGAAAGGTGGGGAGGGACTCTTTATCAGGGCATCTAGCGATATGACGAGGGGTAATGGTTTTAAACTGGAAGAGGGTAGATTTAGATAAGATTAGATTAGATGAAAGAAATTTTTTACTGTAAGGGTGGTGAGACACTGGAA
Source organism: Strix aluco (assembly GCF_031877795.1). NCBI lineage: Eukaryota > Metazoa > Chordata > Aves > Strigiformes > Strigidae > Strix > Strix aluco. Next base: position 124,841,702 of record NC_133932.1, read on the forward strand.
TAGGTTGCCCAGAAAAGTTGTGGATGCCCCCTCCCTGGAAGTGTTCAACCAGGTTGGATACTCTGCCCATGGCGGGGGGGGGTGGAACAAGATGATCTTTAAGGTCCCTTCCAACCCAAACCATTCTATGATTCTATAAAATTAATGAAATCCTTGATTTATAGATGTGATGGAGCTGCCAAATGCAGAAGCCTGCAACGGATGAGGCTGTGGCAGATCCATGCCCCCAGGTCCAACCAGCAACAAGTCTGAGCTTGTATTCCCAATAAGCACATGCCTATGGAGCACATGTATACACCACCCATACACATATATTCACAGCCAGCAACACATATCAACATAGAAACACAGAGCACTCACATAAACGCCAACAGCACAAAAAGCTTCATCCTGCTACCCATTTCTAGTTAAGCAAGATGAAAATTACTTAGTGGGGATATATATATACTTAGGTACGATGTGGACAGCTTCCATAGCTGGGCTCAGACAGTCAGTCTGCCCAGTACCTGCCCCTGGATCCCAGCATCCCCCGTTGCTGTCACATCGACATACAAACCCTTGAGGCCACACCCCCACTGCAGTACAGACACCCTTGCATATACACACACAGGTGGGTCTCCCAGTGCACCCCCAGACCCCAGGGTCTCTCCAGCAGTTGGGTTGTACCTCTGGTCCCTCCATCTGCCAGCTCCTCCCACGGTCTCACCCTCAGAGACACACATCCTCCTCCTGGTCCCCAGCCCACATCATCTACTCTGGCTTGTCTGAAAAGATCTTCCCTAACAATCAAAGCCATGGTCATGCTAGTTGTTGATGAACGCATGGAACCCTCTGACTCCTGGTCCCAGCCCACTGAGACCCAAACACACACCTCTGCACACAGGACAGAGAGACCCTCACTTGGGAAAACAGCTAGAAATAGGGTTTGGTGAGAATGCAGGACACACAGCGTTGGTCAGGCACAGGGCATGGCCAAGCAGGTGCACTGACCAGTCCCTGCTTGCACACAACTGGCTCCTTTATCCACTTATCCCTCTATTTCCCACTTGTTCCTCTGAAAACTACCTTGATTTTTCACTTTCCCTACCCTTGGTTTGTCCCTAAAACATGTAGTAAATCCTGTGCAATCGTAATACCCTTCTGCTGCACCCCATACTGAGCCCCCTCCCCTTGATGGCAGTGACACCTCAGTCTGTGGGGTCATGGGTATCCTCTCATGTTGGCTCATGGTGACAGGTGTCCCCTGTTCCCTGGGCTGAGGTTCCCCTGGGAGAGCCCTGTGGAGACTGGTTGGGGCTCACATCTGTGGCAAGATCACTGGGGCTCCTCCCTGCTCTTGTTCCTTGGGATTCTTTGTAGTGGGAATGAGTCTTTGTGGGGCTGGTCACTCTCCTATAATGTCCTGAGAGCAATGGAGTCAGAGTGTTATTGGGGCTCCCTATCTGTCATTGCTTCTTGTGGATCCTTTTCGTGTGGATACTAGCTTTTTATCATATTAACTAACTATGGGCCTGATCCTAAATCTTGCAAAGTCAGTGGAAGAGAGTTGGCATTCCTGTGAGGTTTGCCTTCCTGGCAGCACTTCTGGCTGTCTAGGAGATATAAATCTTAGAGATGTCCCCTTGATGCCTGTGCTGTCAAAATGAAGGTATGTAAAGTAGGATCTCACTACAGGAGGTGTGTTATACTTCAGATAAATAAAGCAAGTAGACTAGTGTGCATCCATGGGGTCAACAGCAGTACATCATATAGAAAGCTACATATCATTGAGGTGAGCAAAGAGGAGAAACAAACATTGCTCTTTTAAGATAATATGGGCATAATATAGAGATTATTTTCTTCTAACCTCACTAGATTGATGTATCCAAATACACCCCTTATCAGGAAGTGCTTGGGAATGACTGATGAAACACAATTACAAGTTTATGCATGTAATATATACTATCTTTCCTTTGCATATATAATTATGGATTGGTGCTACTAAGTCTCTGACACCCTCCCCTGCATGTCAAGATGACTATTTCTTCTGTGCTTGCTTTATTCATCCCCTGGCATAGTTGCAGTAGGCAGTGTGGACAGGCAGTATGAGTAAAAAATACGTACTTCAGAGAGTGCGGCAAGATTTTCTTGAACTCTTGCTGTCTTGTCTACTTATACTGTAATTTCTTCAAATTCTGAATGTTACTATAGGACAGATAGCACTAATAATATAGATAAAGTAAGAAGATCTCAAAACTGAAGAGGGATATTTTGACATTTTCTGTAAAATCATGAAGCATCAGGTAAGATGAATTGGGGGGAAAGAAACCAATCAACCAAGAAAAAATCAAGTTTTCCCTTATATTCCTTCAGTACTATAAATCAGAATATTTTTACCTTGATCTAGTTCACACAAGAGTGTAGAAAGTGTGCCACTATTTCTTTTTCACTATTAGATTTCTGTATCAGTTTTTAGTAGATAATTAACACAATGAGTAGTGACATTGGCACCTGAGACATGGGGTAGAACCCTGTGTAACAGACTTTGCATTTTGTATTTCTTGCATTTCATTAGAGAAGTCCTTCTTTGATTTCACCTTCATCTTCACTCACTAGCAAACTAACACCTTCCTTCCTCTTACTTACAGACTGTTTATGTAGTTACAGAGTGGTGTTTTTTCAGAAATCTCTCCATAGTTGCAACCTCTTTCTTCTCTCATCAAGGCCTATAGTTCCATTCAAACGCTTCCCTTAATCCTACTTCTCAATATTTGGTCATGTTAGCATTTTTTGAACTTTGCTGTTTAATTTAAGGACAACAAAGATGATAACTTGATTTAGTTGAGTTAATTTATTGCTGATTCCCCTAGTCATCATCTGAAATGGAATAATTTGCACTCTTTTTTTTAAAAAGCTATCAGCTCTACTTCACTCCTTTTTTGTATATATATACTTTCCTTCCTAACCAGTTCTGAGGATTTTTTCCTTAGAGTACCTTGCTCTTACTTTGTTGTTCTCTGTCCAATGTTTTGTTAAGGATCATATCATAATGTTGTCACTCTCACCTTCATTTCAGCAACTTCTTCCCATTTTAATAGGATCAGTACAGAAGAGCTTGCCTGTCTCATGGTTGTCTCCATCTTCTGTTTAAATAACTTCTTTACTAATTCCAAAATCTTCTTGAACAATCCATTTCCCTTTTCCCTGCTCCCAACGGGCCTCTTGATAGTTAAATATTCCCCTTATTACTGGCTATGACACTGCTCATTCTTCTGTTAGTCACAAAAAGACTTCTCTCCTGGGTTTTACTCATTGTACATATTTGGTGGCTTCGAGTAATCCCCAACCATAATAGTTCCCTTTTCTTTTTTCCTTTTAACTTCACTCACAGATTTTCAATCAGTCTATTCTCATGGAGCATCCAAACTAGTATTTATGCTTTTGATATAAAACATGTTCCCTGACTCTTTTCCTTGCTTGTCTCCCTGAAAAAATCGTATTCTTGTATATCTGTGTCAGATGTGCAGTATATTCCCCAAAGTCACTGTGATGACAGTTAGGTCATAATTTTGATCATTAGTTAAGATTTGAAGTCCCTCCTTATACTTCTGCGTTAATAGTTTACAGACTCCTAAGACAGTGTGCTGGGTTTGCCTGGAATTGAGTTAATTATTTTCTTCATAGCATCTTGTATGGTGCTATGTTTTAGACTTGTGACCAAAACAATGTTTATAACACGGAGATGGTTTAGTTACTGCTGAACAGTGCTTACAGAGACTCAAGGCCTTTTCTGCTTCTCACCCCACCCCACCAGTGAGTAGGCTGGGGGTGAACAAGCAGTTGGGAGGGGACACAGCTGGGACAGCTGACCCCAACTGACCAGAGGGATGTCCCATACTGTATGACGTCATGCTCGGCATATAAAGCTGAGGGAAGAAGGAAGGGGGGGACGTTCGAAGTAATGGCATTTGTCTTCCCAAGTAACCGTATGATGGAGCCCTGCTTTCCTGAAGATGACTGAACACCTGCCTGCAGATGGGAAATGGTGAATGAATTCCCCGTTTTGCTTTGCTTACATGTATGGCTTTTGTTTTACCTATTAAATTGTCTTTATCTCAACCCACAGATTTTCTAACTTTTACCCCTCCATTTTTTCCCCCATTCTATTGGTGGGGTAATGAGCGAGAGGCTGTGTGGGGCTTAGTTTTTCGTTGAGGTTAAACCATGACAGAGAGTGTAATTATTCTTCCTATAATTCCATTATGAATAAAGTACTTGTCTTCTTCTTCTCCATAAATCTTGAGCTTTAATTCTGTGGTTTATATATATTCCTTCAGATTTTAGTTCATTCCATTAGAAAAGAGATAAGTTTAGCTCTTCTAAGTGGTACAATCTGTAATAAATTCACAGAAATTGGAGCTGTACCAATATTAAATCTTTGGAATTGAGAAGAGAATTAGGCCAGCAATCTTTTCTGACTTGAACAGATGTCTGCCAATGATTTTTAAGAATTATTATTACATTATTGTTTGTGTTATTATGCTTAACAGTATAGAGACAACTACAATGGGACTGGGCCATACTGTAGTGCAGACATTAAGTTTTCCCATTGGAAACAATAACAAATTGTGTCAGTTTTCTAGGCCTAAGCAATTTTCTTGAAGAGTATAATTAATTTGCAAGAAGACCCCAGCCAACAGTAAAGATTGTGGTATAAAATTGCAAATCAGAAACTTGTTGAAAAATAATACTTGCCATAAAAATGATAACAATAGCATGCAAAGTAATTGAAAAACAGCATGTAAATAAATTACTGTGGTGCTATTTTTGCTTCTATGGTTAATATTATGTCAGCATTTCCATTATAAGATCCATTATTCAGGGTTTATGAGTCAGCTATAAAAATTTAAAAAAAAATCTTTCTAAACCTAATGCTAGAAGGTTTTGCCCTAGAAAGAGTTTTGATTACAATATTGTAGAGGAAAAATACCAACCGCTCTTCACAAAATGACTGGCTCTGTCTTGACTTGAAAAACAAGGTATCAGTGTGCAAACATAATTTACAGTTTTTGAACTAAAATTGTAGTTGGGGATGCAGCCATAAAATTATCTTTTTTAACCCTTCATTCAGCTATTTACAACATCATTTTAAACACAATGGAATTGAAGGATTTCCATGGAGAGTCTTCGAGTGAGAGAAGCTATACCCATCTTAAATCTGACTGCCTGCCCCACATAGTCCTCTGTGAACTAAAACTTGTTGGAACTAAGCTCCACATCGCAAAGGAGTGAAAATATATACGTAGTTGAGTCACTGCTGCAAGATTATATTTGCACAGGAAAAACACAATGAAGGCATTTAAGCAAATATTTAGCAAAACAAAACTGAAACTACACTAAAACCTCTTTCTGCAGATGAATTTTGTTGGATCTTTTTCCTTCACAGATATTAAGAGAAGATGTTTATTTACCACTTTTTGTTTTTACAATACTTTCTACACTTAGAACATGTGATGTCCAAATAATGGAGTAATTACTAATAATTTGATATAATGGGAGACTACTAAGGGAAGTGCCATGTATGTTTTACATGTCTGTACTTACTCTACAGCTTTCTATTACTGTTGAACACAGACTACTGAATTGCACAGATATTTGATCTGACTAAATATAATATTCTTATGTTTTTATGAGGACTTGGGGTAGTGTTTGAGAGCCCTAGCACTGAGATAATTTTGAAGGACTATGGATATTCTAGAGGCAAATGCAGCACAGCATCATTTCTACTGACTTTTGGGAACCATTCACTGATACAATTTTGAGAGTAAATAGTTGAAATTCTTCAAAATAAATCAAGGAATGAAATTATAGTTCTCTGGGAATGATCTTGATATCAAGAACCAGGAGTCATATTACTCATCAAGTTATTTACCAGCAAACAACTCCTTCAAAAACCTGTTCTGGAAAACTCCCATATATTTTACTTATCAGCAGAGACCTAGGAATCTCTACAAAACCTTTATTTAAACCCTATGTTCTGACCAACGTATGTTTGAGGCATTAATATCACATTTCTAACAAAATGGTACATTGGAGAGAGAAAAGGGTCTGCATAGTTACACTTTGCTTTGCTTTTCAGGTTTCAAGATGAGCTACCATATTAAATTCTTCTATGTCCAGAGTGTAGATATTTCTGGATAGTAGATGTATGTGAGTACGAATCAAGGAACTCCAGTTTAGTTGCCTGCATTGTTGTATTTACAGATACTAGAAACCCCATTTTTCTGGCAGAGACATTCCGAAGTAGCTCTTCCTTCAAAAGCTCTTCCTTCCCTGTATGTCAGCAGAACAGAATCACAGAACAACTGAAGTGAGAAGGAGATCCAAGTCCAACACCCTGCTCAGAGCAGGGTCACCTACAGCAGGCTGCCCAGGGTCATGTCAGTTGTGTTTTATATATCTCCAAGGAAGGAGATTCCTCAACCTCTCTGGGTAACATGTTACAGTGTTTGACCACTTTCACCATTAATATATTTTTTCTTATGTTTAAAAGAAATTTCTTGTAATTTAGTTTGTGCTCATTGCCTCCTGTCTTTTCACTGGGCACCACTGAGAAGACTCTGACTCCGTCTTCTTTATTCCCCCCAGCAGGTTTTATACACATTGACATGATCCCCCCCCAGCTTTCTCTTCTCCAGGCTGCACAGGTCCAGCTCTCTCACTCTCTCCTCATATGACAGATGCTCCAAGACCTTCACCACCTTTGTGGCCCTTTTCTGAACTTGCTCCAGTATGTCCATGCCTCTCTTGTACTGGGTAGCCCAGAACTGGGCACAGCACCTCAGACATGAGATGGAGACACTAACATTTAGGTCTAGGAGTGCACCAGATATATCATAATCCATCTAGTTCCATTCAGTATCATTAGTGGAGAATGGAAAACTATTCAATTAATCTGAACACAGATACCCATGGGTTTCAATTGTCTAAATGTAGGTGGTTTATGCCATATTAGAAGGTCTAGGGTATGCCTCATGCCCTCCAGCTGCCACTCACCAGGAGAGCATATTTGCCATCTTATGTGAGTATCTTGGTGACTCTGTGGTACACTAGAAGCCACCAGCAACGTGGATTTAGACATTAATGTAACAACTAACCTTAGACAGCTACTCACCTCTCAATTTCCGTGTATTACAACTTTATATATAACTGTTATATAACTTTATCCACATAGGCTAAAGTTTCCCCTGGAGTCACCACACCTGCCAGAGGCAGTTCAGAGGAGGAGATCATCTCCTTCTTTTAACCAGCTGAATTAAAGTGAAATGGTATGAACATGTCCTCACCCCTTCTGTTCACTCACTCCTTCTACTGGACTTACATATCCAAGGCCTCTGCAAGGTGATGAAGAGCTCCGAGTATGCTAGTGCTTCTACCAGAAACACTAACAAATAAAGGGACAATTTAAAAAAAAAATGTAATCCTAAAATACCTGAGTATTAAAAAAGGAAAATGAAAAGCTGATTATAGGTCATTTCTTTCTCTCCTCCAAATTTTGCAACAAATAACATGCTTCAGTAGTGCTACACCTAGTATCTCCCAGTGATTTTGTTTACAAAGCCTCTTATTACCCACTCTCCCAAGGTGCACTTTGAAGAATGTGAATCATATTAGTGTGATTACATTTGCATTAAACACACAGTTAGTTTTTTAAAAGTACAAATGCTTGCAATTTTATGACACACCCGTATGCATTATAAAATGATGTGTAATAAAACTTTGCTTGATTTAATAATTACCTGTTGTTATCCCTGGTTAATTAAATATGCAGCACAGACATGTTAATCCTGAAAGTCTCCCTGGTATGCTCTCTTCTCCTCTCCTCTTTTTTTTTCCCCCTGCATTCCATTGAATTACAAGTTGTTTCACCGAATCTGTAGAAAGAAAAATGTTCAACAGCTATGGGTATATGCAAATCTTCAAACAACCATACCCAAAGTTAAAAGTGGAAATTTTAATATGTACCTATTATTTCTGGCAGGCATATATTAAATTGCTTTGATCATGTTTCTTTACTAAGCTTCCTTATCTGGTTAAAATATAGCCTCTTAGAGCTATTTTTCCCCCTCTTAATTTTCTCAGAAAGTTAGCTTGTATTTTATATAGCATGATCTTCTAAAATAAGCTGTTTTCTATTTGTCAGTGGTGTACTATATGAGCATCTAAAGAAACTTGGAAGTATGAGAAATTTGAGGCTTGAAATATCTTGTTCAAAAATAGAAAGTGTGTGAGAATAAGGTACAACAATACCTTAATTAATTTATATGATTGAAATGCCAACCCTTGTTATCACTCAAGTTAGCAGGAAGGTCCTCAGTGGCTTCAGACAGAACATATTATTAAAGCATACAGAGGTGCTGTTACTTTCATAGCAGGTAGAACTCATTTTTTTTTAAGAATTAGGTATGTGACCTAGGCAAATCATCAAGCAACTTATTTTGCCATCAAAGAGAGAACGTTACTTCCTTATGATGTTTCATTTCATCCTAACATAGGCATCTTCAAGAGATGTCTCTAGAGGTCAGCTCATCTCACCTCTGTTGCTCCTCTGGCTATAAGGAAATTAGCTTTGATTTCGGAGGCAATTCGTTTGCCTATGATAGATATCTACTGCAGACAGGCCATGTGGTATTCAGCCAGAAAGACAAGAGGTTTACCCTTGGTCTTCTGTCAGATGCAAGCTGTATTTTGAGGTCTCAGATATTACAAGGAAACTGAAAAGCAGTCAAAACCTGCCTTTGAGCTACTGAATTAACTTTAGATGTCTACATTTGAAGCTGGCTAGAGATAGGTAAGAAATGTTATGAAACTATCCACTGTGCTTCTTTTAGTGATAAGTACAAGTAGGTCTTTTTCCAAGTGAATAGTTTATTCACCAGAACAAGCACTTACAACATACTGAATCATAAAATTCAAATTTTAGTTACAGTTCTTGGTTTTGTAATTTGTTTAAGCTTAAAAAAGAATGCCAAATTGAAAAAAACTAAACAAATGTTTCATCACTGAAAAAAAGCCACACCTGTTTGGCAAGCTAATGTACTGGCTTTGTTTGTTTGTTTGTTTTTAATTCAGCCAAAACTGCTCCAACACCATTACCACAAAAAAACCCCACCCAAAAAACTCACACCACAAAACTCACCACAAAACAGAACAAAATAAACCCCGATCATTTGTTGTAGAAAGTGCAGGTCTTACATATGTCAGATTTTGCATTTCAAGATGCAAGTGTTTTTCTCAAAGCACTGCAATGTATATTAAAAAAAAAATTACTTTGAGAAAATGGATGCTTCATACCTTTTTTGTGAATGAATCATAATTTCTTTAACTCTTCACTTATCTTGATCTCCTCGGCATCACACTGTTCCCTGTAAGTACACCTAGCATAAATTTATTTCTTTGGTTTTAAACTACTATAATAGTACTACTTTCAGCACATTTAGTGGTGGTTTGTACTGTGCAAATGAAAGGAGAGTCAATCATTATGCTTTTAGAGCCTCTTATTTCTCAGTTAATAATGATGATCTTTGAGCTTGGCCCTGCAAATGATCATTCATATGAGTAAAATTAGGCATATAGATTTGCATTTGTAGGATTACTGATAATGGAAGCTTTGGCATTGTTAGATTGCTATGCAAATGCATAGCAATTCTCCTTTCGATTCCTACATTCCCTTCCATATCCCCACGCCTTCTTAGACAGGTGAACTCTTAGTCACTTTCTGTGAAGGTTTAATGCTTTGCAAATTTGAACCCTTAGATATGTTGCTCTTAAACCACATTTGAACCTTTAAAAATTCATTGCAGCAAATCTATCATAGAAAATATGTTGGGAATGGAAGGGTTAGTTGCAGTTATACAAGCCTCTGATTTGAGTTGTTTTCCAACATATCAGCATTGGAAAAGACAATAATACCACCATCAAGACCCATGTGTACAAGCTCATTTGCATCCTTCACGTATTATGCAAATAAGATATTTTATTAAACATTTAAAGTAATTCATTCCCTCTCATATGTTTACCCTTTTATTAACTATACATAGCTGAGCCATTTTCAGTGTAGTCATTATAGTTTGTTCCTACTCTCCAATCCACATGTGCTTTCCCCTAGCTTTAAATGCCTTGTAGAAAATGCACTAGTCCATAGAATTATACAGAAGAATAATAACAACAGAAATGAAGCTAAAAATAATAACTTACATTTTACAGTGGCCATGCCTTAAAGACCCACAATCAGTACCACAGAAAGCACTCCTGCATGGTTGGATTCTGTATCCTTTGTTGCCAGATTGCAGACACACACGTTGTGCTAATGGAAGTGTTATTTCCTCTGATAACCACAGTAATTCATCAGAATACTTCTTCTTCTTGAACAATTTTTTCCCCAGTCTTCCTGCATTAAAATAAATTAAACAAATTTAGATCAGTTTTGGCTCAACTCTCTTATTACTTTGTCAAAATCTTTTAGAGCAAACCTCAGACTTGGTTCTCCTTGTCCTCTGTGGCAACAGTCATTGCAAACATCATTAAGGATGTGAGGTCTCTCCCTTAATTAAGAACTAAAAGGTTTCATTTCCTAAAACAAAAGCATGTGGCAGGTTTTATTGATCTGGTCTATGTCGCCAGCTGAACACATTAGCAGGGGTTATTGATTACTCTAGCGGTAATGAGCTTTGTTCCTCATCAGGTAAAACACACATTCCTAAGATCTTTCTTAAAGGGGCCTATATATGTATATGCATTCACCAAGATATACAGTGAAGGTTTTCAAAGTCTTTATTGCTTATGTATCAATTTTTAAAATTTAACAGCAATCATTATAAATGTTATTTTCCAGTCATTATCTTGTTGTAATTCTTTCTGAATGCTAATAATGCACTTAAGAATGAATTCAAAACCAAAAGAAGCACAGCATTAATTTTTTTTAAATGTAAGCACATATGGCTATTACTGCTTTTAATAACCCCCAGCAAAAGAACCACCATTATATGTTAATGAACATCTGTGGTAAATAATTGTCTAACAGAATGCATAGGATCTCTCCCCAATCTTGAAAGAATAATTTCAGACTGATAAATTAACAACATTTAGTTCAAATGTGGATAAGGTTCTGTTATTTAAAGAGAAGTTTCTTATATTCAGTAGTACTTCTGTAGAGAGAAAACTTGATAGACAGAAAGGGGCCTAATAACATTTGGAAGCTGGAATTAGAGCAGTTAAGATCAAGATGTGGGCAATCAACAAAACAGGGCTGAAGGGAAGCCACCTCAAGTGTATGTGCTTGAAGTACTGAGAGGACATAACAGGGGAAACTCTCAGAACCTTTCTGGGAAATCAGCGCAAGTATCTTTGAACTGCCTGTACCTAAGTGCTTGCAGAATGGGGAGCAAACAGGAGGGATTAGAGGTCTGTGTGCAGCTGTAGGGCTGCAGTATCACTGGGGTGATGGAGACATAGTGGGATAGTTCATGCAGTTCAAGTGCTGCAATGGATGGATACAGGGTCTTTAGGAAGGACAGCCTGGGAAGGTGAGTTGCCCTTTATGCGAGTAAGCAGCCAGAATGTCTGGAGCTCTGTCTAGGTGTGAATGTTGAGCCATTGGAGAGCTGGTGGGACAAGTTTAGGAGACAGGTCACAACATCACTCCGGTATTGTATTGGGTGACTGCCTGATGAGGAAGAAATAAATGAGGCTTTTTTCGGACAACTGCAAGAAGCCTCACATCCAGAAGTCCTGGCCCTCATGGGGAACTTAAACCACCCTGATATCTGCTGGAGGGACAGCACAGCAGAGCTCAAGCAATCTGGGAGGCTTCTGGAGTGCATTGTTGACAGTTTCCTAGCACAGGTGATGAAGAAGTTAATGAAGGGAGATGCTTTGCTGGATCTCAGAATTATAACAAATGATGAACTGGTCAGGGATGTGAAGGCTGAAGAAAGTCTTGGCCCCAGAAGATGGTGGCATTTGTGATCCTGAGTAGAGGAAACAAGGCAAAAGAGAGGTCCAGGAGATCTGTTTGATTTTCAAGGGTCACTTTCCCTAAGCTTGTGAATGGTCCATCCCAATGTTTGGGAATTCAAGATGACAGGACGCCTACATGGATGAACATGAATTGAGTCTTGCATGTATTGACTACATTCAAATATAAAAAGCAGAAACATAGGGGTGAAAGCAGAGTAACACAGAGTAAGTATAGAGACACTGTCTAAGTGTGCAAGGTTGTGGTTAGGAAAGCCATTTGGAATTGTATCTGGCAAGGCTTCAGAAGGTACATCAGCAGCAAAAGGAAGACTAGGACTATCAGCCCACCGCTGAACAGGGCAGGGAACATAGTGAAAGAGTACATGGAAAAGACCTTGGTCTTTACTGCTAAGACTTGTCTTTGGGAATCCCAGGTTCCTGAAATCTGTGGGAAAGTCTGGAGCAAGGAATAGTTACTCTCAATAGAGGAGGATCAGATTGGGGAAGATATAAAGACACTGAACATACACAAATTCATGGGACCTGGGCACCCACGAGTGTTGATGAAACTGGAAAACGTCATTGCAAGGCCACTCTCAATTATCTCGGAAAGATCATAACCACAAGAGGTTCTTGGGCAGTGGAAAAAAAGCAAACTGAACAAGACAGGTAGGAATGAGAATCAGGGAAACTGCAGGTCAGTTAGCCTCACCTCAATCCCTGAGCAAGTAAGAAAACAAATAATTCCAAAACATATTTCCAATCATATTAAGGAAAATAAGCTAATTGAGAGTAGTCAACATGGATTTACAAAGGGGAAATCCTACCTGAACATCTTGGTAGCCTTCCGCAAAGAAATGACTGGCGCAGCAGATTAGCTGATGTTGTTTACATTGACTTCAGGTTTTGACACTGCTATAAAATCCTCATGATCAGACTGATGAAATATAGACTAGATAAGTGGGCAGTGAAGTGGATTGAAAAGTGGCTCAGCTGTCAGGCCCAGAGAGTTGTGAACACCTGCATCAGGTCCAGCGGGAGGTTGGTCACCAGTGGTGTGTGCTAGGGTTCAATACCAGGGCCAATTCTGTTCAGCTGCAACATGTTTGCAGATGTTACAAAACTGGAAGTAGTGGCTGATACACCATATGGCTGTGCTGTCATTCAGAGACCTCAACAGACTGGAGAAAAGGGCCAACAGAAATCTTATGAAATTCAACCCAGGGAAATACAAAGTTCTGTACCTGGGGAGGAATAACCCCAGGTACCAGGACCAGGTTTTATTCAAATGGCTGGAAAGTAGCTTGGCAGGGAAGGACCTGGTGGTCCTGATGGATGCCAAGTTAAATAGTAGCTAGAGATGTGTCCTCACAGAAAAGAAGGTTAATGGAATCCTGGGCTGCATTAGGTAGAATGTTGCTGGTAGGTCAAAGGAGATGATCCTTCCCCTCTGCTCAGCCCTGGTGAGACACTTCTGGAGTGCTGTGCCCAGTGCTGGGCTGCCCAGTGATGAAGGGCTTGAAGCATCTATCATATGAAGAGAAGCTGAGAGAGCTGGGACTGTTCAGCCCAGAAAAAAGAAGGCTGAGAGGGATTGGTTCAGTATGCATAAATACCTGATGGGGGAGGTAAAGAAGATGGAGCCAGTGAACAGATATGAAGCAATGGGCACAAACTGAAATATAAAAAAATCGTTTTAAACATTAATTTTTATTTTTTTTTTTTTTTTTACAGTGGAGGTGGTCAAACACTGGAACAGGTTGCCCAGAGAGGCAATCTTTATAAAGTTGAAGTTCTTTATAAACTTAATGTAAAGTCTCAAAATTATCTGAATTTCTGTCAGTAAGGACAATGATGTTGAACAGAGGAAAGTTCTGAAAATAGAATATAGAAAGGTGCTATATCATCAGAGAATAGCATGACCTCAACTATGAGCAAGCTTTTAGAATGTATTTTGCAAGAAATAAAAATCACATACATAGAAAAAATGGAAAATAAGATAAAGTCAACAGAGCTGTTGTTACTGGGAAAGTAATTAGGTGAATTAAGATGAGCAAGAATTTGGAACTAGGTATCAAAGAGAGTAGTGAGATATAATCATTTAAGGCATATGGCCATGCACCTATCTCCTGATTTATCTCAATTTAGACGGGTCTGGGTGCTAGTTATTGTAGGTTACTTCTATGATCAGTTGAGAGAAACAGGCGCCTCCAGACTGAGATACAGAAATCAAAGTGAATGGGTTGTTTTCTTGGGGAGTCTTCCATTGACTATAAATGGAGTTTGAAGGGTCTTTAGTTATGACTAGGCCTGTTTTACAGGATTAATGAAATACATTTCAGCCATAAACTGGAAGCTTATCAGTTGAACTTTGCAAAACTTTACTGGTACAGAATTACATTTAATCTGCTTCGGCAGTTCAAAACGGTTAGCCCTGTGTGTCACCCCTAAACAGTTGCAGCAGTTCTGATGTCTGCTGAAATTGTAAATTCTTTTCTCTTTTTGGCTTAGCATCCTAATATTCCTATTAAATATGCCCTGCTCAGTGATGCGATTACACAATACTTTGGTTTTTCTCAGTGAAAACCTGTCAGCATTTGCTTGGCGCCTTTTAATTGGTACTTTGCAAATCTGACCGTAATGGGAAGGTTTCCAGCTTCGGCTTTATCTCATCAAACAGTCACACATGTGGTTTAGTGAAGCAATGAAAGGCCCGAAGAGTGTTTTTAATTTGCTATATCCCAAGTCCATCTGAGGAGCAGAAAACACAATACATGCTCTAGAAGTGACTGTGTGAGTGTCAGTAGTTTTAGAGTGCAACTATGACACTTCTGCATATAGGGAAAATTCTAACTTATCTGAAATATGAGACAGACAGAGAAAAGAATCTTAAATTCTTAGTCAATTGGAGGATTATGGTGAGTCACCATCATGATAAAGTCATGATAAAGATAAATCCTTGACTATAGCAACAACTACATAATTTTTCCAGACTTCAGAAATGAATCAGCAATCACAGACAAGATTTCATCTGGAATCTTGCATACCCTAGTTATTCAGTATACCTCTACATTGCCAGCTCTAACACAACCAGGAAGTTTAAGTGCCACACTTAAACTTAAGCCGTTCTCCACACTGCTTAACTGTCATCTCACTGTCTGGATCTGTCCCGGACCACTCCAGCATGATTTCCACAACACAGGTCCATTCCTGTTCAGGGAACAATACCATCCAGGTGCTGTCTCCATAAGACAGTGTATATACCACCACACAAGATCTGCCTGACACAATTCTCTGTAGTCTTACAATATTATCCAAACCAGTTTTGTACCTGTGAGCACTCCTACATATGCCATACACCAGTGCATAAAATTCATATTCTCATTTTCATTAAATAAAAACTTTTCCCTATCAAACTGCAATACGATCCTTGCTTTATTTCAGGCACTTTGAAATTATCCCCATTACCACCACTGCCACACACTATATTTTAAGGGCATTAGCTGGGCCTGAAGATGCCAAGGGCTGGCACCACATGCACATGAGCAAATCAGTTCTATCTGGCATCAGGGCCAGGGGCTGCTCCTTGTCTTTCTTTTATTCCTCATAATATACACATCCTTAGGCTCCAGAAAGATTAAATCAGACCTATACTCCAAGAAAGACAGAGGGATCAGGGATTTGGACTTACTGTTTTACAAGACAAAAAAATATATTAGAACACATTAATTCCCCAAGGACACAACTATCACTTATAAACATACCTGTGGAGTAAGTACTAGAGAATCAGAATTATTTTTGAGCTGATACAGTGTTTTCCGACCTTTTCCAGTTTGTAGATAGCTAACATTTCTTTAGGAGCTTTTGGTCTGCAGACACATGGGAAAAACCTCCAAACCCCTCATCAGTAGAAGAACTGAGTGATCCAGAAATAAAGTTAGGGTGGGAAATAAGAAAATGTTTCTATTTATTAGAGCACTGAGGTTCTGGAATGTATTTTAAACATGATGAGTAGGCTCAAGTTTAATATTATAAAGACTGTTATGAAAAAAATTATTTCACAAAGCCATTGTGATACCCAGGGACTGGATGGAGGAGGGCATTAATGTTCCTTATGGTGCAGAGAAACTATTGAGTAAACTGTGTTCCTCTGACATAGTCAAATAATCTAAAAGTTCAGAAAGACAAAAAAGACTGTATAAAAAGACCCAACTGTGAAGTACAGTTTAAAATTAATTCTCAGATCATAACTATAATTAAAAAACTTTATTTTCAAATATAATTCTAGATCACTCATGCCATGCTTCTTATCTAACTGGGTTAAAAAAGAATGTATTCTATGAATAGAATAAAAAAGTCTCTGTCACAAAAGAAAATACAGAACCTATGACTCATTCTAATTAAAACAGAAACTCATGAACTAATATTCCTCAAATAAATGTGACAAATCCACATTGCATACTACTACATTGCATTTAAGGATTGTTTATTTCTTTTCCAAGGACAAATGTAAGATATTACTTATTCAGTGCACACTTAAAGTTTTACAGTTCGGTTCACTTAAGCTCCATAGACTTTAAATATTCATTTTTATTCTTTTGGTTTGAGGAGGTAGACAGTCCTCATTGGCCCCTTGCACAGAGCCCAGAGCTGTAACATCCTCTGGCCCAGTCAGGTACACCAGATCCCCACCACAGTCTAAATGCAGAATCCCAGGAAACACCATGCAGCCTCAAAAAATTAGCTATAGGGGCGTTTTTTACAAGAATAAAGCCATAATTAACAGTACTAAGTGAAATTCAACTTTTAAAAGACAAAAAATGAAGAATATTTTTTAGTCTCAAAATAGGAAGGAGACAGCAAATTCAAAGCAATTTTATGGAATGTAAATTCTTCTAAAGAACCTAATTCTGGTATTTTACTTGAAATGGAAAGTCTGTGCATTCCCCAAATGCAAGTTCCCTGTAAAAATGAGGGTGGGATTCATCAAGCCTAATTTTAGTCTTCATCTGAGTCATTTTATGTTACTTCTGTAGCTGATAGAAATAAGCAATGTTAAGGAGCAACTCCTTTGGTTTATTCTAAACATCCATAGTAGAATGAGAGCCTATAATGATTTTTTGGGGTTTTTTTGGTTTGGTTTTTTTTTTTTTTTTTCATCCCTCTGTGTTTGACTATAAAACAAACCCAAAGGGACCAGTTCAGTGTAGTCACACCCACCACATATATCTAAAGGTGGCTGATATGGATCCAGCTATTTCTTGCAAGTCTGTCCAATACTAAATTGTATTTTTCTATATGGGAGCAGGGCACAAAGTGACTGCAGTATGGAAGAGCCAGGTTCTTGCTGCCGACAAGGAGGATCCAAAGGACAACTGTCACAAGGCAGTGATTGTGGACTTGATCCCCATGAATTATAGGAAACATGGCTTACTGTTTTGCTAAAATTATAATAAAATCAGTTATATAAAAGTCAGTTTAGTAAAAGTAAATATTCCTGTTTAGGTAATGTATTTAATTTTCCAACATAAATTCTAAAATAAGAAATATGACCTACAGTTTTCAGGAAACTGCAATTGGTTGTGTATGTAAAATTATCTTTATGGAAAACTCTCAACTAGCTCTGGAAATTTGTGTCAGGTTTCCTTCCCAGCCAAGAGCTGAGCACCCACATAGGCACTCACTCATTGCATCCCTCAGTGGGATGGGGAGAACACAAAGAACAAAACTGAAAAAAGTCTTGGGTCAGGGTAAAGACAGTTTAATGAGTAATCAAGGGAGAGAGAGAAAAAAAAAACAGTGATGCAAAGGCAGTCACTCACCACCTCCCACAAGCAGACCAATGACTAGCCAGTATCTGAGCAATGGCTACCTTGGAAGACAAACACCCTTCCACCCCATTTTTGTCACTGAGCATGATGTCATATGGTGTGGGATACCCCTTCAGCCATTTTAGGTCACCAGTCCCTGCTGTGTTCCACCACAGTTTCTTGCTCACCCCCAGTTTACTTACTTGGGAGGAGGATAGCAGAGTGAGAAAAAGTAACACTTTGATGCTGTACCACCACTGCCTAGCCACAGACAAGACACTGGTGTGTTATCAACACTGGTTTAGTCACAGAACCAAAATAAAACATCATACAAGCTGCTATGAAGTTACATCATCATCCAAAGAGGTAATACTAATATAAAAGAAGAGGATTTAGTTTAATACCTCAACCCTACTTACTGTTCAAAATATTTCCAATGCAACCATTTTCTGTCAGAAAATACTAATCAAAATGTTTTGCATGAACATATATTTTGCTTTTTTCCTAAGTGAAATTATTATGTTTCAATGAGAAAAAAACCTGTTCCTTTTCCATGGATCACTGAAACTTTTTCTTTGGACTCCATTGTTTCAAATTCCAAGGTCAACAGTTTAGCATAGGCATAATATAAAAACTGAAGCATCCAGGGCAAATAATGTGGAACAGAGCTCAAGTTCCCAGTCTCATGGCAAGTATATTTTACATAATACATCATGCCTATGGAAATATCAGGCTTCCATTACCTGTCTACCAGTTATTACTATTATTGTTCAATGCACTCCTGTCTGCATTTTACTATTGGCCTGACTATTGGGCACAAACTGAAACACAGGAGGCTATGTCTGAACACTAGAAAACACTTTTTTTTTTGTGAGAGTGACTGAGCACTGGCACAGATTGCCCAGGGATGTGGTGGAGTCTCCATCCTTGGGGATATTCAAAAGCCGTCTCGATGCAGTTCTGAGCAACCGACTCTAGATCTCCTTGTTGTAGCAGAGGGTTTGAACCAGATGACTGACCTCCAGAGGTCCCTTCCAACCTCAACCATTCTGTGATGTTGTGACCTCAGAGAAAAATTATTTTGAATTGGACAGTTCACCAACATTAATATTAAAAAATGCAAAGTACACAAAATTACAAAAGAACAATCTAAAAAAAATAGATCTGCTTCCAGTTAAGAACTGTGCAGTTGTAGGAGTTACTGAAAATATTTGAAGTGTGAACCTTTTTATACGTACTTACTCAAAGTGTTTTGACTGCTTTTTGGAAACTCACTGAAAATTAAATATAACTGACAAAATGTCAGAACAGTAAATTCCTACAATGTATTCTTTGTTAGTGGGTGAATTCAGTGGCCTGGTAGACATGAGGTTGTAACAGCTCCATGCCCCCAGGTCCAACCAGCAGCAAGGCTGAGCTTGTATTCCCAGTAGACTCACACACATGGAGCACATGTGTACACCACCCATATACATATATTCACAGTCAGTCACACAGATCAACACAGAAACACAGAGCACTCACATCAACAGCAACAACACCAATGGTCTCATCCTGCTTCCCTTTTCTAGCTGAGCAAGATGAAGATTTTTTAGTGGGATATATACTTGCGTACAATGTGGACAGCTCCCATAGCTGGGCTCAGACACGCAGTCTGCCCAGTACCTACCACCGGATCCCAGTGTCCCCAGTTGCTGTCACATGGATATACGAGCCCCCAAGGTCACAGTCCCATTCAGTTGCAGGTACAGGCTGCCTCACTGGTGTGTACACACAGATACATACACACTCACACATGCACACTCATGCAGACACAGACACACACATACATGCACACCCTCCTCCTGGTGCACCCCAGACCCCACAGTCCCTTCCAGTAGCAGTTGACCCCCTTCCAGACCCCAGCCCACATTACCTGCTCATCACCTCATCCAGTGGGACCTTTCCTAGCACTCACACTCGCTCACACACCTGCATTCACTCCTATCACTGGCACCATGGACACAGGGACCACTCTGACTCACTCAGGAAAATAGTTAGGAATGGGGTTTGGTGAGAATCCAGGACACACAGCGCTGGTCAGGCACAGGGCATGGCCAAGCAGATGCACTGACCAATCCCTGCTTGAACACAACTGGCTCCTTTATCCACTTATCCCTCTGTTTCCCACTTGTTCCTCCCCAGATCACCTGATCCTTCACTTTCCCCAGCCTTGGTTCATCCCTAAAACATCCCATAGTTAATCCTGTGAAATCCTGTAATGCCCTTCCCCAGCACCTCATATTGAATCCCATCCCCTTGATGGCAGTGACTCCTCAGTCTGTGGGCTGATGGGGATCCTCTCATGTTGGTTCGTACTGACAGGTGTCCTCTGGCCCATGGGCTGAAGTTTCTTTGGAAGAGCATTGTGGGGCCTGGTTGAGGTCACTAGGGCTCCTCCCTGCCCTTGTGCCGCAGGGTCCTTCAGAGGGTGGAGTGGCTGAACCCTTGGGGGGACTTGGTCATTCCCCTGTGATGCCCCAGAAACAGCAAAGTTGAGGTGTCACTAGGGCTCCCCATTTACCATTACTCCTCAGAATATGTAATTTTTCTCTAAATAATGCAGTGGAATTCAAAATATGCTAAAATCATCTCTCAAAATGTTTCTGTTGACACCAAAAACAACCCCACAAACCCAGCAAGAAATCAATGAAATAATATGAATACCTGGATTCAACATATTTTCTAGAAACCAATAAAAATTCTATTTATCTGAAACATTATCTACTCCCCTGAAGTAAAATTCAAATGTTTGTCAGATGACAAACAATCACAGTTTTATTACCCATACCCCTTTCTCTGGAAATAAGCAACAGGCATCATTCCGTTGTTTTACATGGATGTCAAATCTAGGCTCATTTGTCAACTACATGTCTCAGCATATGAAATGTAACCACTAATCCATAAAATACTGTGTGTTTCTGAAAATCATGAACTCAGTACCTAGTAATGCTTGAATGCTCTTTTTTCTTAAGTGTCTAAAGGTTTCAGTAATTAGGAAAATATATCTCCTTACAGAGTTGAAAGTATTGAAAGCCCTACTTGAACTAGACTAATTATTTAAACTGCATAGCAGCATACCTGCTTCAAAACATAGCAAAAAGAAAAAAAAGAAATACATTACTTTTTACCAAGAATGGCAGGCTGATACTTAATTTCTTTTAAGTTAAAGTGCAGAATTTGGGAAAGACTTAAGACACAGTCCAAGCCTGCAGGTGCCCATGTGGTTTTCCCCTCTAGAACACAGTGCCTGCCCCAGTCCTGCACCTGTGCTCCCCATGACATCGGGCAGAGTCCTCTGGGGTCTCAGGAAAGGTGCATTTTCCTCTTAGGTGTTCATATATGTAGCAGATCAACAGCCAGTGCGTGGTCCTCTCAGGCATGTAGCCCATATGTCAGGGCTCAATTTACATCAGTTGCATTCTCTGGTAATGCTGCTGGGTTTGGACTTCAGCATTCTGAGAGGTAAACCAGACTGTAAACACTTTGATGAAAATTGTGTTCTGTTGATCACACACATCTCAAATAATTAAACCTAGAATTTGTACTGTTATCTATAGTAGAAACATACTACCTATTGACTTTTATTTTCTGAGAAGAATTAGATGCTGTTTAATAGAAAGAAAAAGGATGAGTTGGTTTAATAACAAGTAGTTCTATCAACACCAAACTAATGAAAATAATTTTATATCTGGAAAAGGATGCTTTTATTAACATCTTCTGCTGGAGTTATGTTAAGCTTTTGCTTCTCTATCTGGCCATGAATCTTCATGAATTTTTTGAAACATTGGTTTTTACTGTCCTTACCAATCTACTACTGTTAAGTTTGCCTGAAGGATGCACCAAGTTCAAAACTTATGAGGAGAGCAGATGCACAAAAAAAGAGTATGATTGTACAGGCTATTTCTTTCCAGAAAATAAAGCTAAAAAATAAATATGGAACATGTAAACAACATTGCATTGTCTGGAGGAAGGATGAACACACACTTGCTTTCTCCTCCAAATAGTACACAAACAGGAGGGGTTCAGAGGCTCAGTACACCTGACCCTGAGCTTCTATAATTTCTAACATACCCAGTCCTGAAAAAGATTGTGGTACACATGGCCATCTGTTTCCAAATATCTGTGACATTCAAAAATCTGCTCTGCATTCTCAAAAATCTATGAAACTTTTACTGTATTTTATGACATTTAATTAAGTTTTTAAAATTTTATTTTATTTTAACATTCACAACAAATATTGAAAAAAAATTGAAATAATTGTGAGTATAATTTTTTTCTCTCTTATTTGAAAGTCAAGCATAATGACTTACAAGCTCAAGCAGCTCTGAAAAAAAAATAATTAAATATTGCAACACACACCTTTGAAGACCCTTACTCTATGTGCCTCAGCTCCCTATCTATATAATGAACATGACATTAACTTTTTATTTTTCTGACCTGTATTTAAAATACATATAATAAAAGCTGCCTCCACCTCGTCTATTCAACCCACATCAGAGCTGACTAACTGAAACTTGGGAAACAGTTTACTATTGTCTCTCTTGTGGTTTAATTTTTGTTTGAGATGACTAAAATTAAGAAAAGAAGAGAAGCCCCATTATTAGTAACAATAAAAAAGATCACCATCCTTTGCTCTAGAATTTTAGAAGAATAATATAAATAACAAGACATAAAATCACATATATTATTTATTCTTTTTTTTGATCCAGTTACTTCATATCAACTTACTTTTCATCAGTAATACCAGAGCTTTTAAGTGTATTTCTTGTTTTTTAAACAGGGTCTGTTTATAGAAAGAATCAAAGGACATGTTATAATGTTATGTAATATGCAATATAACATGTAAAAGCATTCATTTGTTAATCTAGTTTCATAGATGAATTTTGCATAAGATTATATTGCTGGGTGGTTACAGTTTTCCATTATATATATACTGTGCTTTTAAGAACAAGTGTAATTTTTTTTTTTTTTTTTTAGAAGATTGAGCGCTGAGTGCTTTCACTTAATGCTACAGTGAACACAATGAGCAGAATTTCCCACAGGACATGCAGTTATGAGGCTGCGGCTACACCACAGAGCTCTGCTGGGATGCCCATGTTAGTTAACTGCTTGCACAAGCCCTCCCTAGCACCTTGCTGGCATTGTGCTGCAGAACCTCAGGTAGAGATTCAACTCCACCACCACAAATGGCACTGATGGTTCAGGGCCCACCATCCCTGGAGCCCTGTGGGGCACTAACCCACCAGACAACCTCACCAGAGCACACCATGTTCCCTCTCTGATTGCAGCATGATGACAGCAAAGGCAGACCTTGGAAACAACACTGCTTCTTACTCTTCAGGAAACTCTCAGAGATGCTGAACTGGGCTGTTCCGGTTTTGTTTTGTTGGGTTTTTTTCCAATATAAAAGGAAGTTATAAAATACTGCTAAGCTTTTATTATGGCTTTTGTTCCTCTGCTTTCACAGGCATAAGATTTTCTACAAAGATATATTTGGTGACTCTGCTGACTGTTGAAAGCATAAGATCTGTGCTGCTGTTTAAAACTAACCCCCTTTTTTTCATTACTGGCCATTATAGTCTGATTTTATGACAAATAATAAAACCAAAGTTTTAATCAGCTTGATATTTATTTATGTTGCAGCTCAGATAGTTTTTTTTTATTTCTTAATTGGCAACATTCTGATATGTGCAGGAGAAACTTTTGGCATTTAGAAATGAAAAAAAAATCTAGGTGTTGTGTACTGACACCAGTTGGCAGCTAAGCACCACACAACCCTCCATTCACTCCACTCCCCAGTAAAACAGGGGAGAAAACAGGAAAAACAGGAGTGATAAAACTTGGATGTCAAGACAAAGACAGTTCAATAAGTGATAGAAAGACACATCAAAAACCCCATAAAACAAGTATCCAAAGGCAATCCCTCACCTCCTCCCACAAGAAGACCATCGATGCCCAGGCAGTTGTAAGCAATGGACCCAGTACACTGAATTTTGAAAATCGGGCATCATGCAGTGCTTAGCCACTTTTTAAAGTAAACCTCACGTAACCCTTCTCTAGACCCAATTCTATTACTTTTTGGAATAATAGAATACATCAAAATGCACCACCTTAAAAATTCATTTAAACCCATCAGAAAGCAAGATGATCAAATTTCTGAAGAATTATCCTTCCAAAGTGTCGCAAAAGAGTGATACTGGACTGCTTCAGGCTGTTTTGCATCATCAGAAGACTTTGATTTATCATGTTTTAACTAACTATAAGAATGTCTCCATGTAGTAAAGTTGATACAGATATCTAGATATCAGGAATTCACTGTTGTGAATTCACGTTCTGCACTCTATAAATGTTCTAGAAGACATAAGTGAGGGTGAAGAAAACATTGCCAGAACAACCCTGTGCATGGAAAATGATGGGAGCAGTAGCAAGCGCTTAGGGTCATAAGCAGTTGGTACCGGCAAGCTCTTGGGAAGGTCTCTTCTAATTTCTATTGATCTTCAGGACCTCAGGGATCAAAGATCAGTAGTTAAATACAATACAGTCAAAGTAAAACCAATTCAAAGGTTTCCAAAGTTTCCAAGCATTTATCATCCAAAAATGCCATTTCACCAGCATCAACATTTCTGAACTTATATGTCAATTATGACAAAATTAGGTCTAAAAACAAAGCTGAAGCAATAGAACATTCGGGCAATTTTGGAACATGCTTAGATTCTTCAGCTATCATTTTGAAATCTCGTTCTGTTTCAAAACATATTTCATTATCTAGCATGAACTGCATTATCCCCAAACTGGCACAGACTGCTTTGATTTATGAAATGACATTCTGACACTGACATTGACTCCACTTTGGGTCTCTTAACTCCCACCCACCTACCCAATAACTCCGTGAGTTTTGCTCTTTGTTATTACTACTGTTTGAAATATTTGAAGACTTACTGTGGAAAAGAAATTCTGTTATTGCCATCATCCATTTATGTCACCACAACAGTCTAGAAGAAATTTAGAGTAACTGATTCCAAGACTTCTAAAGAGATGAATAAAGATTGATCTTTACCTTTCTTCTTGTGTCTAAGAAGTGTGCTTCTACGTACAGATATAGCACAGTGTCTGGGATGTTTACTTAGGAGACAAATACTTAAACAAGTAAAATAATCATGTGACTAGACTTAAATGTAAACTTTCTGATCTGGTCTTTGGCCCCCTCAGAGCAAAGCAGGTTTTTGAAACTGGGCAGCATGGAACATCTTTATTGAAATCATCGTATTAGCATCAACAAATGTGAACAGATAAAAGACAGATAGACAGACAGACGCATATACTTTTATATATATATATATATATGCACATCACCACAGATATATCCCTGCTCCAAATCCACTCACCATCCCCTATGCAGACTGGAACACAGAGACACTCTGGGAGGAAGATGGTTCTGCAGCAGTGAAGTACTCAGACTCTTACAATTTTGCCCTTTGCACCTCAATCAGAATTGTGGTTTTTCACAGACTTCACCTGTAATATGTTTACAAAAATGAAGAAACAGAAAAGTGAAGCCATTTACCCATTTTCACTCAAAAAGCTAAAGACAGAATATGACCTAGAAAAAAGAAACACACAGAGAGAGATTAGACTTCTTTTTCCCTGAGTTTTCAGTTTGTTTGTTTTTCAAGGAAGAAGAGCAAAATCCCAGGGTAGAACTCTGATCACTAAGCTATGGAACAAGGAATAATATCCTTGTTTTCATTTAAAGGAGATAAATACTGTTTTTGCTGAGACATTAGAAAAACTCTCCCACACTTCCCACTTAAAGAACATTTTAGAGGAAGGGATTGCTTTAGGTTTTTTCCCACAGGTTTGGTGGTAATAAAAGTTTAGTTTTACTTTTCCTCAGAATTGCAGTATTTTTCTAACCTTCAGGTTTCTGGTTTCACACTGAGATGGAAACACCTCATTTTCCTGTGAGAGAATAAGATCTGCTGATAGTATTTATCTCTCAGGCAGAATCAGAGCACAGAAGTCTCACAAGCAAACTCTCCCAGAATTTCCTGGCTAACTTCATAGAGGCCTTTGGATATAGCTTCACATGAAATAGTTGAAAAAATTTCCTGTTTTTCAATACCTCTTTTTTCCTGTCTCTTTTTTTTTTTTTTTTTTTTTTTTAAAGTTCTGCAGCCATAAGGCTCCCTACTCTACCCACAACCAGCAGCACTGAACAGGACTCTCAGGAAGCACCACTCAGGAACACATCCATCATAAGTAGTGGTAATTTGCCACCTCAGCTGTGGAGGTGAGCCATATAGCTGCGTGAACAGAGTTAGGATGAAGTCTTTTGTAAAAGCCATTAAAAACTACTTAAATACAGTAAAGGAAATGAAAGAGGATGGTTAAGACCTATCAGGAATAAAATCAGTGAATTGGCAGGATTTACACTAATTTATAACCACCAAAGTAAATGCAAA
This sequence comes from Strix aluco, assembly GCF_031877795.1. NCBI lineage: Eukaryota > Metazoa > Chordata > Aves > Strigiformes > Strigidae > Strix > Strix aluco. Next base: position 124,868,013 of record NC_133932.1, read on the forward strand.
ACCAGTGTTCTGAGGATCAGCTCATGGATTCTCTGTAAAATATGGCAGGGGTAGCCAATGTTTAAGAATAATTAATGTGAAATACAGGCATGAGGAAAAACCCACATTATTTACCATTTCTGTTGCACTGTTTGCACATGTGAATATACTGATGCTGGCTCTTCTGGCACACCCTGTACAAACTGTTCCTACCTTCCACAGTGGCATTGATGCCACACACACAGACACACACAGACACACACAGACACACACACACACACACACACACGGGTGCAGCTGTGTTGGTGCTGCGGATGTGTGCAAAGGCACAACTCTCTCCCACCAATGAAACCAGAACCCCAGGAATGACATCACTGGGAATGCTCTGGCCTTGTTAATGGCCTGTGAGTCTTCCTCTGCTGTACAAACAAAATGGAAACCAGCACTTTACCAGAAATCTTACAATCTAAACTAAAAACACAGAGTCAGCTTCTCCGGAGAAGGGACCAGTTTTATTATGTTGGTGTATAGGAATAGTTGTGTATTTTAATTTATTAGTCTTTTAATATGCATTGGTCTACCCAAATGGGGCAGCGATCTGGATTTGGGCCTGAGGCTACTAATGCAACAGTGTTAATAAAGAGCAAGTCGCTACAATAATTATGATTAATAGTTTCTTTCAATACAGGAGTCTGCTTCATCATCTTTAGCAAAATGTTATTTTTAATTTAAACAAAGCACATTGCCAACAAGCTAAATGTGTCAAATTGAACAGTTTAGACTTCCTGGTATATGTACCCTCAAGTGTACTTTTGCATCTGTTATATATTCAGAGGGTGAGGGAATATTGTGCTTTCTACAAACAGCTTTCCATAAATTTAAGCAGGAAAGCAGCTAAACTGACACACAATTGCAATATCTCAGCGCTGGAAGGAGTTTCTGGTAGTGTTATCACTAGGTGGTGAAAAAGTCTTTGATAGGGTTGTCTAGGATTATCTCTTTAAAGCCTTGAGAGAATGGGATTTGATGACACTTTATCAATGGGATTAAGCCTCTCTTTTCTTAGCCTCCCCCTCTTGGGTGATTTTCCATAATAAGAACATTTCAAAGGTATTCCCATTACAGACTGGCAACCTCACCTGGTGTTCTTCAGCACAACTCTAGTACCATTGGCATTCACAACCTGGAGCTTCTTATACTGCTATATGCTACACAGCTGATGCTCTGTATCTGCTCCTCAGGCCCAAAAGGCAACACTGGCCACTGAACTAAGGAAAAGATCTGGATGCTTGTTTAGATGTAAAATGAATTGTGACTAATGAAAGACATGAAGATTAATTAGCTAAATCTAACTAGTACTACTATTCTTGCATTTCAAATAATTGCCAAAGGCAGAATAATTCCCAAACTTTCATAGTAGTTTATTTAAATAAATGAGACCTATCACTTTTTCTGCACAACCTCACAGCTGTTGCTATCAGTAAACACAGGGTCAGAAGGGTATTATGCAAACAGAAAACAGTGAAAATATTGCTTAATGAAACATTAAAAGTTTTAACTGGAAATGGACAAAAATATTTTGCTCGTAATACTCTGATGAAAAACTGAATTTTTCAATAAAATGTAAAACTGTATCCAAATTCAAGATCACTCTTATATGTATATATACATGTACATATGTATATGCATATGCACACATTAAAAAAGCTAACACCACAGTTCCAAAACAAACAAGGCATATGCTTATTAATGATTTTTCTTTTGTTGCTTGGGACAACAACATGGTAAAAAAAATAAATCAGTTCAATCATTAAACTTTTATTTGTTTTTTTTTTTAATGAAATAACTGTAGAAAAACATGCATCTAAAATACGTATACAAATATAATAACCATAAAAGTTCTTACTGATTCACTCAAGGTTTCCCATAATCAGAGAGAGGAAGATAAGAACTGGTTTTCATAGGAAATTTTGCAAGGACCCCCTCTGCCATCTAGTCAATGCTCTTGCAAATAAAGAATACCAACGTAAGTGTCTGTCAAAGGTGACATTCAGTTCTAAATTCTTAGACATATTTTTATACGTCTGAGTGCTGTGGTCTGCTTATGGTCTGGAGATCTGCTTTCTCACCATAACCAAAGGAAGTGTCCTCAAAAAGTTCAATGGACTTCAGAGAGTAATACTATTTAAAGGGTCTGGTTCAGCTGCATATTCTTAGACATGTAGTGTCATTTGAAATACCCTCTAGTATCTCCTTGGCCCTCAGATGCCATTCCAGAAGGCACAGGACTCCTTTAGGTCCTGAGTCACGTTTTCAGATGTCCTGGATGTCCTAGTGTCCCAGATGAAAAGGAGATGCCTACAGTGAGGGAACAGTCTGGGGGACAGTGAGGGGAGACAAGATACCATCACACGTGGGTCCAATGTGTAGGTATCTACAATTAGGAGTTAATCTTTCTTCCTGATGTCAACCCAATGCAGCTGTATTTAAAGAAGAGTATTTTCTCATGAGTCATTCTGTATGCCTCCCATTTCAATAATCAGGTTTATTTCTTGGTCTTAGGATACTAATTTACTTTACTATAAAGAAAAATGTATTTCCTTAAGTCCCTTATGGTCAATTTTTATAACACTTTTTTTTATTTGGTTCTCAAATTATGATTGTTTACTGTGAAGGATCACAGAGTTTGCAACTAGATTAAGATGAGCATTTTCAGTAATCTTCCCAATTTGCCACTTTGCTACTATTGAAAAATTAAGTTTCCTTCAGGTCAGTTGGCTTTAGGTGCTTAGTAGAAAAGATTTTTTTCCATAGACCAATTTCAAAGTAAAGGCTAAGACTCCTTTGACAGTGGAGCTCCTGGATTTATATGAAAATTCTACTTTTCCTCTTTTAAGACAAGAGATGTTTATAGAATGAGAGGTTAATATCAGGCACAAATTCAAAGCACAGAAGTGCCTGCAGACAGGGAATGCCTAAAGGCTCTAAGGCTGGAAACGATAGCACTTTTTTTTTTTTCTTTAAAAGATAGCTTTCTGAGTTCTTAAGACAGATATCTCCTGCAGGTTTTCAAATAGCTATAGGAATATGTCTAAAGGCTTTGGTTTTACCAGCATGTGAAAAATCTACAGTAATGCTCATGAGATGTTGGACATTCAAGAAAAAAGAGCAAATAAACACCGGTGGAAAGGGGAGTTATCTGATAGTCTGATAATTGACATGTGCAGATTCTCGTATGATCCCGGTGATTTTTTAAACATTAGAATTACATGTCTTCTGTCAAAAATTAACAAACAGAAAATTTTAGAAGAATTTATAATACCACAATAATTTATGTTACACTACTAGTATTCCTATATCATAGTGCTAGCACATTATTTAATATTTTTATAGTATTGCATTAATATATAGACCAAATGTATCATTGAATGAAGAAGCAAAAATGTCTGTATCCAATAAAGACATTCCTTATGTTATGAAATCTAAATATTTGTAATACATTAAATCACCTGAAAGTTAAATATAGTCCTGGGTGTTTTATTTTGTCTATACCATAAGGACAAACAATTTTAATAAAGAGCATGTGTACTGGTCTACATGGAAGACCAGAGGGATATAAGAAATCAGATCTGGAAGAGAAAAATCACTCCTTAATTTATCTGTCCATAGAGGTAATGAAAGCATGTCAGGAATCACAGTGCACATTGTGTACTTTATAATGTGTTCTGTCTGCAGCATTGTTCAGTATGCCTCCCTGAAATTCAATCTCAATTCAATCAATCTCGATTTGTAGAAAGAAAAAATCTATAGAGAAATGACCTAATTGGTTTCTCAATATCTCATTTCAATTTTTTTTTTTTTTTTCATTTACTGGTTTCTTGGAATTTAACTTTGTTAATCTCAAGTGCTTGCTATGTAAGAAAATAAAGCCTCCAAAATCATGAAGTTATTTTTCTAAAAACATGAAGCTTAAGAATATTAAAAGATCTTTTCTTCCTTTTTTCCTTCCTCTCACTGACCAGATAGATATTCTGCAGATGTTCACACTGTTTGGGATATTTTTTTGGAAACAGAAAGGTTAGCAGATTACTTGTTCATTTTCTTTAAGAAAGAGAGGTTCTCTAGTAATCACTTGATTCAACAGCTGTAGAAATAATAATTATTTTATATAGTAAATGACTACTCACAACAAAATCGTTAAAAGAGAGAGCAGTGAATGCACTTTTCAGAGCTTTTAACAGAAGTACTCACCCATGGCTAAAAAATACCTGCCTGAGTAGATACTCAAAATTTTATCTGGTTACACAAATAACAGGACCAGCTGATTCGATCACTACTTAACTTGATCTTCTGTTTAATTTGATTAGAGCATTAGGAGCCAATATGTTTTCAGCTTAAAAAATTCAAGAACTGTTTGTTTTTAGCTGTACATCAGGACAAGGTTATAAGAATTAAGGAAACCACATTTGCAGGAAGTAAGAAATTTAGTAAGTAGGCTGTTTGGGGAAGAAACATTAAACTCCATCATGGTGAAAGGACATTGGGAAATCTGAGACATCTCTAATGTGTACAAGGCTACACAGTTCCCGTCAAAGAAATCTGAGTGATTTTACGGTGCAGATGGTAAAAGTATCAGGTGCGTCAACTTTGCGTGTGGCTGCAGCAAGGAAAAGTGGAACAGAAAGCTAGTATTCCCTTAGGAAAGATAGAGAGCAAGATCCAGACTATAAGCACTCTGCATTCAAGTCAGTAGGCAGTACTGTGTAGACAGTATTACAGACTACAGTAAGAATACAGAGTGTCTCCCTTTTCAGCTCTTCTGCTCACTTGCAGCTATCCTGTGAATGTTCATCTTCACCTTTATGTATTGGGAAGTCCTCTACAAGCTCCTCTCTTGTACAAGAAAGCATTCCCATTCTCCCAGTCACAGAACAGCTAATGTGTGAAGGGACTTCTAGAAATCATCTACTTCAAATCCCTGCTCAAAGGAGGGTCATCTAGGTTCTTCCTTACTGAAAGTGCTCATTGTTGTGTTATGTCAATTTGGTGTCAAACAGGACCTTCTGGTCCTCTTCTCCAAGCTGCTTCCCAGCCAGTCAGCTCCCAGCCTATGCTTAACCTGGGGTTATTCCTCCACAGGGGCAGGAGTTGGTACTTCCCTGTACTGAATTTCATGAGGTTCCTGTTGGTCCATTTCTCCAGTCTGTTGAGGATGCTCTGAATGGCAGCACATCCATCTGGTATATCAGCTACTATTCCCAGTTTTATATCATCTGTATACTTACTGAGGATAGACTGTCCCATCGTCCAGGTTGTTCATGAAGATGTTAGAAAGTATCGGTCCCAGTATCATCCCCTGGCATACACCATTAATGGCTGGTACCCAGTTGGACTTTGTGCCACTGATCACAATCTTTTGAGCCCAGTTGTTCAGCCAGTTTTCTAATCCATTTCACTGTCCTTATATAGTCCATGCATCATCAGCTTGCCTATGAGGATGTTATGGAAGACAATGTTGAAAGCCTTGCTTAAACCAAGATAAACAACATCTACTGGTCTTCATCCATCTCACCAGTCACCTCATCATAGAAGGTTATTGGGTTGGTCAGGCATAATCTCTCCTTTGAAAATCCATTCTGACTGTTCCTACTCATCTTGTTCTGCTTAATATGCTTGGAAAAGGTTTCCAGGAGGATTTTCTTCACCACCTTTCCAGAGATCAAGATGAAGCTGACCAGCCTGTAGTTTCCCTGATCCTACTCCTTGCCCTTCTTGAAGACAGGAGTGACAATTGCTTTCTGCCACTGCTCAGGAACACCCTTGTTCCCCAAATTGCTATATTCCAAAGATAACGGGGAGTATCCTCACAATGATATCAGCCAGATTCCTCAGAAGTCGTGTGTGCAATACATACATAAATCCCAGACAAGAACCTTAGTCTCTTTGGTCCAAGCCTGTCAAAATTATAAGGAACAGAATATGGGCTTTAAAATGAAAACATGGAAAACTTTATGCCACTGGACAGTAAATATAATATTATGAAAAGTTATAACATATGGATCACTAGATACAGAGTTACAAAGAAATTGTGTTTCCATAGAATCTAACTTCTACCAAAATAACAATAAAATAGCACCACCATCACCTGGCAAATTGATTCAAGGAGAAAGTATGATTCTAATCCAAATTTTGAGGGGTTTCGAGGGGTGCTACGTGGACTGCATTAGACCAGTTCTCAATCCTTAGCTGTCTTCTGCAAATCCTTCTGCTTGGGAGTTTATTACTGCCTAGAATTCAGATGTCCATAAGCCACTAAAGTAGTTGTTCTGCTGTGAGTGTCACCAAAGCAGGACAGCCAAAGCAGATCTTAGCAGGACTACAGAGGAGAGGAAAAAATTCTGGGGGGAAGTGTTCAGATACTATGCTACAGGACTAGGCAACTCCCTCTAACCACATTATGACAGTTACACCTTTCAGAGATGCTAAGCAATTTAAATGCTTGAAGATGCCATGTATTTTGGTAGAAAAAAGACATAGAAATTCTTGCTGTATCTATCCTTATGAATATCATTGATATCTTATTATATTCTTAAAATTCTACTTTACCTTTTCAAAACTGAGAATATATACATTTATTTTATAATAATAAACCTTTTAAAGGTGCTTTCCTACATGCATACTTTGAATGAAACTCCTTGTACACTATGAAACAATGTTCTGGATAAATATGTATGACTTCCAGGAAAACTCTTTCAAAGCTTGTCTTTTTTAAAAAAAAGAAGTAAGAGATTTCTGAACAAAGTGGATAGAGTTGGAGCAAAGAAGCAAGAACAGGGAGAAGAATTGTGTGGTTGAGTGAGGAAAATATATGGGATATGAAAATGTTTTCCCTTGTGTTTTGCGCAAGGCACATACACTGGATTAATTTCCTAGTCTGTCAATAGCATAATGCATGAAACTGTGGTCAGGGATCCAGAAAAAATCAATCTCTGACACCTTCAAGAAACCTATAAAATCATATGGATAGAAAAGTACTTGGAAGTCTACAGGTGATAAAGGCTGTTTAAATGCTAAATGTTGTTTAAATGCTAAATATTACTTTAAGCTGTGGTGTAAGTAGTAATGTTATGCTAAAGTGAGAATAGTGTCCTTACATCCTTACATTTCATCTGTTATCTGGTTATCCTTTTGCAACACCTCTGTTTCAAATGATAGTGGAAATGATCCGTGTTCTGTATCTGCTTTATTAACAAAAAAAGCCTAGAATTTCCCTATGTAATATTACTTAACACGCTTTTTTTTTTCAGTTATATCTCAAAATATTTGACTTGCCACTATTTACACATGGAATTCTATAACTCTTTCTCAATGTTTGTCCAGAGAATTGAGTAGCGCTATAACCTCTGTGCAAACCCTGCCTTTGTGACATCTTTGACAAATGACTTAAAAGAACTTTTCAACTATAATATGTATGTAGGACCTACCTAAGTTATTGCATACTGTCTTATTCAAATCTGGGGACAAAAAAAAAAAACAACAAAGTGAGAGACACTGGGTTGTATAAATCGGAGTATAATTGTCCTAGTTCTCTAGACCAGGATGCTTCTCGGCAGGGGAGACTCTTACCTTGAGGACAGCATCATCCACCTTCACCAGAACTTTACAACTGTCCTAAAAATCTTTCTGGATAATATTTCCCTCTTGCACTAAGTTTAGCAGCAGACTCACTAGCACTGAGCCTCTCCTCAGAGTATGGCAGGGCAGGAATTATAAACTGGAATAGGAAACACACAGGAGAACCAGAAGTATATTGTGCCTGCACAGTGGTCCTCAGCTAGAGAGTTTTGATTTCTATTGAAGTTCCAGGATGAGTGTGGAGGTCTTCAGGTCCTTTAGATAGCAGTTAGGCAAGCTGGCTCTTCCCTTAAGTGTCATTCCCTCTTAGTGATTGGGCCAAAGACACTGACATGCCTCAGATATTTCTTCTTCCATGCTGAGATAGCTGTGATGGCTGTGACTCTCCTGAGAGAGGGAATTTATTATCTTCAGTGTGGTGTCATGGAAACACAGCAATATTGCCTTCAGGCCTGAAGGAGTCTGCATGTAGCCTCTCTGCACGTAACATGTTGGCTGGACCCAACAGTTCCTATGTTTTCTGTATCGAAGTGGAAGGCTCTGGTGCAGGAAAAGATATTTTATTCTCTGCTGATCAGCATCTGCTGCCACAATGAGAACCTTTGATCATACACCAGCAGCCTGGTATAATACACTAAACAGACATGCCATTAAGTATAAACACTGGTACATACACTATGGATGCAACAAAACACCTGCAGTCTACAGTCTAAAAATATATATGTTTTATGAAGCAATTTCATCCACTGTTCATTAAGAAAGCCATCACCATGGTAACTTATACATTACAAGAACATCTTTAAGCACATTGCAACAAGAGCATACTGCTGGAACATCTCTATTTTAGTAGTGTTTGAGAGTTATAAAAAAGGTTTACTAATCACATTATAAGTATTAAAGAGAAGACATGGATGTCTGATACCCAACTGGCATAAATCAAAATCACATTATTCATTTGTAGACTTAATGATCTTACAACAATTTATGCCAGCCAAAGATAGCTTATTGTCATGTTTCTCATCTTGCCTTTATATTCTTCACTTTGTTATGTTAGCTATTCTTTTAAAAATGGTTGGTAATATGAATATTCTGAAGAGAAAACACTTTATGCAACTTGCACTAAGTAATAAGGTATGTGTGGGAAAGCTACGGAGAATCAAGTGGTTTTCCAAGGGACATGGATCCACTTGCTCTGAACCTATTGCTCAATCCCCCACAGGAGGCTCAATTTCCACATGCAGTTTTCCCAATGATGTGATTCACATCACAGTAACTTTATCTAGTTTTATCACAGGAAGACTCAGAGAAAGATAGCTCCTGCTAGGGCTGTGCCAAATGAGAAGGAGGAGAGTAGCCACATAAAGTTGACCCAAAGTCATAGACAGGGAATTTTTCTCAGCAGATTGATGATGAAAGAAAGGTAAAGTAAAAAGAGGAGGGTATCATTTCTGCATCAGCTTCTCTCTGTGTGGCTGTTAAGAACCAAGACATGGCAAACTCTGCAGGCTTTCATACTCATGGAAGTGATCTGCTCTTTGTAAATTAAGGGGAATCACCATCTCTCATTTCCCTCTGGCTTTGCCTGAATAATGGAAGATCTGGCTAACATTTTTTATGTGCACATCCATATACGCACAAACTTACCCCGCCTCACTGACTGAACAAAATGTTCTTGGCTAGACCTGATAGAAATCTTTCTATTTATATTTTGTGAGTATAGATTTTTTCATGATTTAATTGTGGTATTTCTAGATCAGAATACTGTAATGCCCCAAACTCTTTTTAATGAAAAAATACCTCACTATAAAGACCCTTGATCTTCTTCCCCAAATAGGGGAGAAAGGAACATTAAATTAATATATATAACCAACGTAAAGATGGGGGTTTTTTTGTGGTGGTAGTAGTGAGAAATGTCTCATTTAAACTTGCTTAGTCCTTTCTGTGTTAGTATACTGACCTATCTTACTAGTCATTTATATGCTCTTCTATAGTATGCTCATCTGAGGCCAAAAACCAGACTCTTATTTAGAAAATAGATTGATGTAATCTCAAATAATAGATTTAAATTAGATAAAGGTTAAAAATAATAGGTTATGGTGTTTAAGAAAGTAATTCATATTCAAAGTGTGTGAATGCCATTAATGTACTGCTGTCTTTTCTTCTCAGCTCTTTGGACATCAGGAAGATACTATTGTTAACACTCAAAAATTGTTGGTAATGATAAGGCTTTACAGCTTCAGTTCTCTTTGCAGTCATGGACTACAAAGACTATACTGCTACTGCTGCATTACTGGCTCTCAGTTACATGTCATGTCTAAAGGCTGCTGTCTGTATATTACCACATGTTCTGAGAAGTTTTGTGTCCTCTGCCATATGACATATGTTGCCATATGATAAATGTGATCCTCCGCATGGCAACTGTTTCCATGCACTCCATTACCACTAGTCCCCACAAACCCTCATGCTTTAATGTCAGTGTATTTTACCATATATCTAATGACAACAGAATTATGCTTTATGTTTATTGAATAACATACTGACTTTAACAATTCCTTGTAAGGTTACCAGATTTACTGACTTGTATTTTCTATTTTGCTTGAGACTCAGTCCTCCAGTTTGTGACTCCACACCTCTGGCTTTCCGGAATTAAGAAAGCAGAAGTTTGCCAGAATTTCATGGAATGAGCTCAGCATCTTACAGATAATGATCTATTTTAGATTTCATCTTGTACACCAGCCCACTAAAGTTGAAAAGTTATTTTCATGTCATAATCACACATTTTCTTTTTTTCCCCTTTAAATTATCCCTTGCTTTATTTCAGAACTGCACACTTGAAGATCATTTCTAACTTCAGAAACAGGAGGGAACAATGAAACGAGGAAAATGTTTGAATAGCTAGTCACAGGGATATTTAAAGGCACTGGAAAATGTCAAGACTGTAAATTTAATTTTGACTCTAGTAGGAGGTTCAGAAAATGTTAAAGCATAACTTGAACAAGAGGGCAAGTTCCTGACAACCACAGCTATCATGCTAATCAAAGTTAAGCCTATTGTGTGAACATACTCAGCTTGACAGAACATTATGTTGTTTTTCTTTAAAATTATACTCCCCCAATAATTTCCATTGTCAATTAAATGAGAAAATATATATATTTAAAGAACACATGGTAGGCTGTAATTATATTTTTTAATGTTTTCATTTGACCTCTGTCTTAAATATAGATTTTTTTGGTATTGGGTTTGTATGGTAAGGTTTTGGTAATGGTAGAGGCTACAGGGATGGCTTCTGTGAGAAGCTGCTAGAAGTTTCCCCCATGTCCAATATAGCCAATGCCAGTCGGCTCCAAGATGGACCCACTGCTGGCCAAGGCTGAGCCCATCAGCAATGGTGGTAGCACCTCTGGGATAACATATTGAAGAATGGGAAAAAAACTGCTCCACAAAAGCAACCAGAGAGAGGAGCGAGAATACGTGAGAAAAACAATTCTGCAGACACCAAGGTCAGTGAAGAAGGAGGGGGAGAAGGTGCTTCAGGCACCAGAGCAGAGATTCCCCTGCAGCCCGTGGTGCAGCCCATGGTGAGGCAGCTGTGCCCTGCACCCATGGAGGTCCACGGTGAAGCAGACACACCTGCAGCCCATGGAAGACCCCACGCCGGAGCAGGTGGATGCCCGAAAGAGGCTGTGCCCCTGTGGGAAGCCCACGCTGGAGCAGGGTCCTGGCAGTACCTGTGGTCCCATGGAGAGAGAAGCCCACGCTGGAGCAGGTTTGCTGGCAGGACTTGTGACTCCATGGGGGACCCATGCTGGTTCATGAAGAATTGCAGCCAATGGGAAGGACACACTTTAAGAAGTTCATGGAGGACTGTCTCCTGTGGGAGGTACCCCACGCTGGAGCAGGGTAAGAGGGTGAGGAGTCCTCCCCCTGAGGAGGAAGAAGTGGCAGAGACAATGTGTGATGAACTGACCACAGCACCTACTCCCTGTCCCCTTATGCCACTCAGGGGAAGAGAAATCGGGAGCAAAGCTGAGCCCAGGAAGAAGGGAGGCGTGTTTTAAGATTTAGTTTTTATTGTCTCATTATCCTACTCTGGTAATAAATTAAACTAATTTCCCCAAGTCAAGTCTGTTTTGCCCATGATGGTAATTGCTGAGTGATCTCTCCCTGTCCTCATCTCAACACATGAGCCTTTCATTATAATTTTTTCCTCTGTCCAGTTGAGGAGAAGGAGTGATAAAGCAGCTTTGGTGGGCACATGGCATCCAGCCAGGGTCAACCCACCACAGAGATACAAAGCTGCTGGCAGAACTCTCCTTAGCCATGAGTGAACCTTGAAAGCTTCAGAGGGTTTTTTTGATAAACAATGAAAAAGTTAGGTGATTAGTCAAATCTTAACTTCAACTCTGTAAGCCACCGGCAGGTCTTTTTCAGTAGCTCCTGATGTTCTTGAAATATTTCAGCTGACCTGAAAATTACAATGGAAACTTTTTATATTTTAGCTTATATTTCTCTGTTTATAAATGAACTACTGTTATCATCCAATCTAAACACCTTGCCATTTGGGGTACCCAGTTCTGTTTGGGTTTTGCCTGTAAAGGATTAAAGGCATGTGGACCCTTCCCATTTTATGATGGTTGAAGATGTTGCCTCCTTTTGCCCAACTATTCTGGTGAGTTTGTTGCCCACTCACTGAGGGTAGCTAAAAATGGTGAGTCTTCAATCCATGGACTAATTAAAAGATTGCAGTCATTTCAAGCTATTCTGTTATAAAAGGATTTTGTAAGTCCCCCTCAGTAGCTCCCGACTCTCCCTGTAAATCACCAGTGCCCTGAACACCTCACACAGATCTCTGGATCCTGATGCTGCAGAACATTTTATAGGTTGCATGGTGTCTATAACCATGCAAATAGTCTGCATAGCAGTGCGTGACGCTAGCCGAGTCCTTCATCATAACAATACCAGAATGTACCATCATACCCCCAGGTGGCACAACACTATTAAGTGTTATGGCGAAGAATCACTGAAATATCAAGAGAGTACAAGTGGGAGCACACGTAAGAGCAGCAAGCTGATCTAATTTGCCCTGGGGACTGGTACCTACTCCTAGAGGAGTTCCTGAAACTCAGATCCCTGCTGGCAGTACATCTGAAGCAATGCTTCTCTGCTTCAGCAATTTGCTGGGAGCAGAGAGATGGGGATGTGACTTGCCTTCAGTTCCTCCCCCCTCAGTGTTGTTGGGCAGGGAGGACAGGCCAGGCAGTGGACCTTGGCCCCATTTCTGGACAGGGGGTGGCAGGCTGTAAGACAGGGACATACTGAGCCTGGGTTGTAAGAGCTATAGCTGCTTACCATGAAGATTTAGAGATATAGTGATGTACACAAAACTAATACCACAGGTAGCGAAATATAACACTGGCATTTAATAGCACTGGTATCAGGTATACAGAATTGTTGATCTGGCTGTATACTGCTGGATCAGTATAGTGCTCATCATTAAATCTGAGACATGAGAAAGAAGAGGAGTTCAAGTCTCATCCACTTTTAGGTTGTGCCTTGACATTAGAAAGTACACATTTAAAGTTTTAAGGGAAAAAAAAACGCTTATTTCACCCAAAATATGTTGTTGATATGTTTCATTACACAGTGTCTGTAAGTACCATCCCTTTCTGAAACGCTTTGAAGGAAGGCTGTGACCCAGACTTCACCAAAGTTGGATTCAGCAATCTACACCTGGCATTATACTTCTGTCTGTACAACACAAGTTGGATAAAGCATCCTCAGGCAAGTTTTATCCATTGGTAACTAAAAACCATAAAAAGAAGCCTGTTAGTATTTTTGCATGTCTGCAGTCTGATTCTAAGATCACCAGGAGAGTTTTTGAGCTGTGGTGACAAGCTGAAGTCTTTGGTTCCACTATCCTATTGAATTTGCTTTGGTATTACACAGGAGGTATTCAGCTTCTATCTATGTGTGGCCAAAACCTGCCACCCTTTGTCTTGCTGAACAGAACCCTTCTCTATAATGAAATTTATTGAATTTACCTAGACCTGAAGTTAAGATGCAGTAGATAAGCATTGTATTAGTTACTGAAAGCATTAGAGTTACTTGATAGCTGGCTTTTAAGACTGGTGTAGTGTATACATTGGGGTAGTTATCTATTCTCGTCCAGGTAATTAATAATACATCAGCATAACTGCAGAGTTCTGTACATAAAAGACTGCAATTGCAGTGTAAATAACTGCATCATGTAACTACATTTAAAATGGATTGGTAGAAATATGAAAGAAAGATATTAAAAAGCAGTTCAACAAATGGGACTAACCTCTCTGCTAAAAGAAACATCAGTAATTAGTTCGATACAGTATAATTACATAAACTACAATAACTATGTAATTACAGAATAGAGTTATAATGTAATAACGTGTGATTGCTTCTTGTCTTATCCTAACTCATGACCTGACATATAACTTGAAATGACTTCAAAAGAAGCAAGATTAATTTTAAGTTTTATGGGCTTAGAATCTATTGAAGTAGATGGAAAACATCGTTATTTCAATTAGTTTTAGAGTGGATATATAGGTAAAACTATAATATGAGAAGTAATAATTAAGTCCTCTGAAGAAAATGTGAATTGCTTCTTGCATTCATACCTTGTATTCCATTATTAAAGTGATTTTGACAAATAGAAGGATTTAAGAGGAGGAAGAGAAAGGATTGGGAAAATTATCCCCTTCTGCAACTATTGGGAATTAGGACCTAGTCCGGGCACAGATTTAGGCACCTTGTCCTCTCATCTTGTTTTCTCCACTAGACTAAGCCTGTGGTTCTGTTACTGATGAGGTTTCTGAATGCCTTGCTGTGATGCCAATTAGGAATGCTATTGCTGTACAAAACCCACTCATTTTTGTTATTTGTTTCCTGTGTATTTCAGCAGTCCTATGTTATGTTTGATGAGGAGCTAGGAAGTATGGACCCAGCTAAACTATTGTTTTTGTAGATCTTGGATATTAAATAGTATCAATACTTGCTAATTTTATTGTCTGCAGAAGGCAGGGGCTCTATACTCCCTTCTGGAAACACTTCCAAGGCAAATCACAAGATAAATGCAATTCAGAAGTAAAGGGAAGAACTGTGAACTTCAACATTTTTAAAGATGATTAAGATAAAGATATATGCTGATGTCACAAGGGAAACAGCTGCCAGATACGAAAGTTTGCTGGATTTAAAGAGAGTGGGAAAAAAAAAAAAAAAACACCAAACAAAAAGAACGAAATATGAGGTCTGGGATTCCACATCCAGCGACTTTAATCATCACAGTAGGAATTCAAACAAGAAAATTTAATGAACCAGAGTTGACAGAGAAATTTCTTAATAATTTGGAAAAAAAGAGACATCAGTGATTTTGTAACTTGTGTCATTGGCTTGTCAGTTACAAAATGTGTTTGAGTGAATGTAATGGATTTGGAACAAAGCATGTGTTGCAGAGCTTTATGTAAATTGCAACTCTGTAAATATGCTGGAAATTTTAAGCTTCAGTTTTCTTCTTCTTTTTAAGTCCTTTTTTTTTTTGCCTTTTTTTTTTTTTTTTTTTTTTTTGCTTTCTTTGGAAGAGTTCTTGCCTGGTTTTTTTTGTTGCTTGTCTGTTTGTTTTTAATGCCAGATATCTTCATGATATTTGAGCTGAATTCATTCAAGTTAAAATTTCCCTTCCAGTTATTTTTTATTCCTCTTTGTTTTACTAGGTCCCTATTAAAAACATCATAAATAACCACTCAGCTGAGCAACATAAAAGAATTACACTGAGCTTATGGAAGCAGAAAGCTATTCATTACAACTACCCGTTACCTTTGGTGTAAAGAAATACTACTAGGATGATCTGAGAATTCAAGAATCTAGTTTATAGCATGAAATAGCATATCTTTTGTGTACCACAAAAAGCTGTAAAGTCCTGATTTTCCTGTCCTTGACCCAAAAGCAGTGTGAGATACTACAGAGAGTTCTTTGGCATCACACTGTCCAACACTCTGCTGATACAATACTTCACATTTACTCTGCTTCCAGGGATTTCTGTGACTCCCCGGGTGCAGAAGTTGCTTAGCTTAGGAAGTGGACAAAGAGCTATGAACACCAGAGGAAAGGGGTACTGAAAGATCTTTTCCATAGGAGTAACAGAGTTGATAGTGGTAGTTGAGGAGTCTTCATTGTCATAATCTTCTTCATTTCTAATTTTTGCTAGTGATTCCAATTTGAACAAGCAGTTAGAGAATTTAATCTTGTAATGCTTCAAAAATTAAATATTTCAGCATTTCCAAAATGAAACATTCCCCTTTTGGCATACATACTATTCATCAAATCTTTTATCTCCTGAGAAACATTGATGCAGAGGCAGAAGTCCTAACTCTGTTGATGTCTTTAACTAAAGGGGAGCCAAGAAATCAGCTGAGTTTTAACACTTATAACAAATATCTGGTACTCTGCAACCTGCTGGACATAATAAACATGAGAGAAAGTCCTGTTGTTATGGCATACACCTTCCTGAGAGAAGATAAGTCTTCATATGTGTCTGCTGGACATTGACAGATGACCTTTTGTGTTTTTCATGTGTGAGCACTCACACAGCTCTCAGCTGCCTTTCCTGCTCCCCTGCCAAAGACTCCTCGCATCAGCAGAGGCGGAACAGAGTACAGGCCTGTCTCTTACCCAACCAAACTCTTTGCACTGTATTTAAAATGTCAATGAACTCGGTTTGACATTGTACAAGGAACAAGGGAAGCTGGGTCATAGATATTTTTCCCACTCTCCCTCACTTGCAAGGAAGCACTGACCCCTGGTGAAGACACAGGAGCTCAGGAGGAGAACTGGTTTCAAAAACAACCCCCAAAACAACAAAAGAATCTCTCAAAGATGTAAGACTAATCCTTCCTAATTTATGGATGTAAATTAACTAAATGAATTAAATAGTACCATCTTGCAATCACTGAAGACTAATTGTTTCTCACCTATTAGGAATATATACAGTAACCTTGGTATGTTTATGATCACTTTGGACTTGAAATGACAAAGAGACCATGGTCTTCAAATGATAACCTGCAAGCCAGCAGTTTGCAGGTGATTATAAACTAAGCTCAAAGTTATCATTAGACTATAGTGCTAATCACAAGATAACAACAGAAAGAAAAGATAATGCCAGATATAATGAGCTAAATTATTATCTCTAAAATTACTAGGGAATCTAATAACATAGTAATGATGACCATCTTGGAAGAAACTCCATCCAGAAGCATTTCAAATTTCTGAATTTAAGCTCCCACCAAAGATCAATGTAAACATCTGCTAACATTTAGCAATTAATTATTGATAACTCAATTTAACTCACTCTCTGTGCTGTTTACTGAAATTAAAGTCATTTAGTAATCAATAATTATTCTTATAAAACAAGGAGAAAAGTTAGCTAACAATAGTGCAGATCAATAAATTAGCTCATCTAATAGAACCTAATATTTTAGTTCAGCACTCTATATAAGCAACAGTATGCACTATTTTCACGGAAGCAGCCATGAGGAATATGGATCCTCAGCACAATTTCCATCATGAAAATAAAAAAAAAATTCCCAGTGATGATGGGCTTAGATTTTTCTTGGTTGCAAATTTGCAAATATGCAAGAAAGCATAAATGGTCCTGTTCCTTCAAATACAGTTGGACTCAATAAGTAAAATCACCTTCCCTTGCTAGCAGTAAAAAGGAGTTCCTTAAACATCAAAGAGCTCTTCCTTTTTGCAAAACCCTTCTCTCAGCTTCAGCCCAGATTCATGCTATGAACATTTATTTAGTTGTCTTGGATTTTCTTGCTGTTGTTGCTCCATACACTTTTTCTGTTGCTTCTTTCTCCTAAGCACACAAATCTATTGAGCAGTGCTCTCTCCTGATACTCAACACTTCTAACAACTCATTTTCTGACATCAGAGCATCTACATGATCTCCTAGATATTATGGTCCTGTAATTTGTCTAATGGCTAGTCCCATTCTTCCACCCAGTCCCAAAGACCCTTAAATACATAAGATACACTCTTATGTAATTAGATTATATACTCTACAGCTTCAGTGATGTTTTCAGCCACTCCTGGCATGATAGGGTAACATTTCACTATATGATAAGTTTTCATTACTGCTGTTTAACCAACCATATATGTAATTATAGTATATAAAAATCATGCAAAAATATTTTATAATTTCAATTTCAAACAGAATTTTTGTAATCCTTAATTTCTCTTCAAAATTTTAGGGCTGCAGGCAGATGACTATGTTGCTAACTAGGACAGAGATTAAGCTAGCTGGACAGGATGTAAGAAACTACTGGCCATGACACAAGAAATTCCTGGACATGACAGACAACAGTGAAGAAGCTAGTAAAGATTAAGGATAGCTCAGTGAAAGATGTCTGGTTTCACAGGTGGTTAAGGGAGATCTATATGACAAATGACCAAACTTCACAGATAATGGGCGGGGGTATTGGGGAGTTCTTGGAGAGTAGAAATTGCAGGACCAGCAACACACCTCAGTAATACCAGGTTTGAACATGGATGTAACAAAACCAGGACTCAAAGGTACTTAGGTCCTCGCTGATTTTTTTGGAAGGGAACTGATATAGAGAAAGGTATAGATGAAGGCAGAAAGAAAGGAGTTGTTCTACCCATACTTACTAACTGTGTCCAGCCTGTTTCTGTTGTCAGGACAGGGAAAGGAATGGGAACACATTTCCTTGGTAGCAGGGCAGCAATTATGACAGATGGATTGAGCATACTAGTATCACCATGCTGGTGCCCTTTCCAGGCCTGGTGCCATCAGTATCTTTCTAAAAACAGCCTAACAAAGACATTACACATCTTATAGAGACAAGCAAAAGCTTCTGGTGCAGATAGCAGACCACTGATAAACTGCTTCATGGCTTATGACTGTATGGTGTGTTGACCTTGGCTGGATGCCTAGTGCCCACCAAAGCTGTTCTATCACTCACCTACTAAGCTAGACAGGGGAGAGAAAATACAATGAAAGCCTTATGGGTTGAGATAAGAACAGGGAGATCACTCACTAATTACCGTCATGGGCAAAACAGACTCAACTTGGAGAAATTAATTTAATATATCACCAGTCAGAATCAGAACTGGATAATGAGAAAATGAAAACTAAATCTTAAACAACTTTCCCCCACGCCTCCCTTATTCCTGGACTCAACTTCACTCCTGATTTTCTCTAACTCCTCCTCCCAGTGGTACAGTGGGATGGGGAATGGGGGTTGTTGTCAGTTCATCACATGTTGTCTTTGCCGCTCCTTCCTCCTCAGGGGGAGGACTCCTCACGCTCTTCCCCTGCTCCAGTGTGGGGTCCCTCCCATGGGAGAGTCATTTACAAACTTCTCCAACATGAGTCCTTCCCACAAGCTACAGTTCTTCAAGAACTGCTCCAGTGTGGGTCTCTTCCACTGGTCCACAGGTCCTGCCAGGAGCCTGCTCCAGCATGGGCTTCCCACAGGGTCACAACCTCCTTCAGGCATCCCCTTGCTCCAGCGTGGGGTCCTCCACAGGCTGTAGGTGGAGATCTGCTTGACTGGGGACCTTCACAGGCTGCAGGGGCACAGCCTGCCTCACCATGGTCTGCACCACAGGCTGCAGGGGAATCTCTGCTCCGGTGCCTGGAGCACCTCCTCCTCCTCTTTCACTGAGCTTGGCAGCTGCAGAGTTGTTTTGTTCACATATTCTCACTCCTCTCTCCAGCTACAATTTCTGTTCCACAGGGTTTTTTTCCCTTTCTTAAATATGTTATCCCAGAGGCTCTACCACCGTTGCTGATGGGCTCGGCCTTGGCCAGTGGTGGGTCCATCTTGGAGCCGGCTGGCATTGGCTCCATCGGACATGGAGGAAGCTTCTAGCAGCTTCTCACAGAAGCCACCCCTGTAGTCCCCACTGCTACTATAGTCTTGTTATGCAAACCCCATATAGACTGCCAGCTCTCCAGATCTAACCAAGAGTTTCTGAGCTGGGTGTCACCATAAAAATGTCATCTTCTAGATCTGTTTAGAGAAAACTTCATGCTGAATGAAAGGTGGGTGTCAAAAAACCCTTCCAGAGACTAAGTGACTCCAGTTGAAAATGAATCCTTCTTTAAAGAAAAATTAACAATTCCTATTCATCACTTCATCGGTTATAATGACATAAAGTTATCATAGATAAATTTTTCTCATTGAAGACTCTTGACTGGTTATTAAATGAATGTTTTCCACAGCACATTTTGTAGTTTTTAAGGAGTTTATTTCAATTTATGTGAAATCATCGTGTAATAGAATGAACGTAGAAGGACATGGATGATGAGTCACAGTCTTCCTAGTTATTTAAGACTGTGGGTGAACAAAAATCTGAGTTGCAGTAAATACTGAAGAAAGGGTAGTACCATGGAAGTCTGACTCATACTTTTAATGGAAATTTTAGATCAAGTTAATCAGCTAGAGTAGAAGCTACCATAACAAAATGTTACAAATGCTAACATTCAAAAAGTTCTTTTTTTTTTTTTTTTTAGATAAAAAGCATACACTAATAACATGATAGAAATCTAAATAATGGACCACAACAGTTGTACTTGCTTTATCTCAAGATTTGAAATAAATACAGTTATGAACTCATTCTAACAATGTTTTCTTCAGAACTGCTTAAAACCAGCAAGAATCACAATGTTTTAACTCTTCATGCGTTATCACAACGGGCAGTAACAATGCATCTAACTCTGTGTTTGTGTTACTAAACCTTCATGTGTCGAAAAATTCTGGTCAAATCTGAGGGCAGTGGTAAGCATAAAAAGGTCTTCAAGGTGGTTCTTGTTTATGGTTCATTAAACTAGAGTAAATTGTGATGAACAAGCCCGGCTCTCTCCGTGAGTGACCTTCAATGCTGTTGAAAGGAGGAATGGAAAACAAACATAACAAACCTAAGGGCTACATTCACAAAAGGATTTGCATTGCAGAAGTTTAATATTTAGGTGTACTGAGTTCATACCCTGGCTGATAAACATCAAAGACTAGATTATTCCCACAGCTGAGCAAAAATAATAACTTTCCCAAGTTTTCTTTTGAACTGTACTTAGAAAAAAAGGAAGAACAAAGGAAGTTTATTGGGTCTATTTGCTAACTGGAATGCTTCTGATAAATGTCTCACCATGAACCAGTCTCCCTACAAGGTGTTAAAAACCTTTTGATGTATACTTGGAACACCTTTCTTGCTGGATCGCAGTCCCTTCCTCTATTCACCTGAATGGACTATGTGCAAAAAAATTGTGCTTCATGGTCCAAACAAAGTCTCTGTGTTGGTTTCCCACAGACCATTTCTCATTTTCCCATAGAATGAATACAAAGCACTGTCTCACAATAATGTGACTTTAGAGTCTTTATCCTGTAACAAACTTTGTACTTCCCAGGTTACAACCTAAATAGTTAAAACTGGTGCTGTTTCACTGAATCAATGTAATTTATTAAACCTATGGATTTTCTCCATCCATGAGGTTCTAAAAACTATAAATTTCTAGATCTATTTTTCCAAGCTCAAAGGAGCTACTCAAAACCTTCAGGCCAAGTCTTAAATACTTCATCTAACAACTTAAAGATAAGTTTGTGAAAGAAGAGAAACCTTAGAAATGAAAGGTTTAACATACAAGTTATTTTAAGGGTGTGGAATACCAAACAATATTCTCCAGAAGAAAACTGAAGCTCACACTGGAGGTGAGATTTATCTACAGTGAATTACTTTCATCTTTAAAACAAAGAAGAAAAGAGAAACATGCTCCTTCATTTTCAATAACAGGGTGTGGTGGGTTGACCTTGGGTAGATGCCAGGTGCCCACAAAAACCACTGTATCACTTCTCCTTCTCAACTGGACAAGGGAGAGAGAATATAACGAAAGGCTTGTGGGTTGAGATAAGGACAGGAAGAGACCATTAACCAATTACCGTCATGGGCAAAACAGACTCAATTTGGGAAAAGTAACTTAATTTATTGCCAATAAAACCAGAGTAGGGTAATGAGAAATAAATCTTAAAACACCGTACCCCCACCCCTCCCTTCTTTCCGGGCTTAGTTTTACTCTAAATTTTCTCTAACTTCTCTCTCCAAGCAGCACAGTGGGACAGGGAATGGGAGCTGTGGTCAGTTCATCACACGTTGTCTCTGCTGCTCCTTCCTCCTCACACTCTTTCCCTGCTCCAGCATGGGTCTGTCCCACAATAGACAGTTATTTACAAACTTCTCCAATATGAGCCCTTCCCAGAGGCTGCAGTTCTTCATGAACTGCTCCAGCGTGGGTCCCCCACAGGGTCAGAAGTCCTGTCAGCAAACCTGCTCCAGCGTGGGCTCCTCTCTCCATGGGGCCACAGGTACTGCCAGGAGCCTGCTCCAGCGTGGGCTTCCCACGGGGTCACAGCCTCCTTTGGGCATCCACCTTCTCCAGTGTGTGGTCCTCCATGGGCTGCAGGTGGAGATCTGCTCCACAATTAGCCTCCAGAGGCTGCAGGGGAATCTCTGTTCCAGTGCCTGGAACATCTTCTCCTCCTCCTTCTTCACTGACCTTGGTGGCTGCAGAGCTGTTTCTTTCACATATTCTCACTCCTCTCTTCAGCTACAATTCTTCTTCAACAGGTTTTTTCCCCCCTTCTTAAATATGTCATCCCAGAGGCTCTACCACCGTCGCTGATGGGCTCAGCCTTGGCCAGCAGTGGGTCCATCTTGGAGCCAGCTGGCATTAGCTCTGTCGGACATGGGGGAAGCTTCTAGCAGCTTCTCACAGAAGCCAACCCTGCAGCCCCCCACTGCCAAAACCTTACCACCCAAACCGAATACACAGTGTGTTCAGCCTGGACATAAAACTAGAATAAATATTGTTGAGGAAACTTAATAAAGGAAATTTATTGTTCAAAGTCAATTCAGAGCATCTGTCCACCTAATGATGATGCTTTGAATTATTTTGTGAGACTAAAATTCAGTTAAGTGAAAATAATTTTTAGAAAATCAAGATCAATAGAGAAATTAATACACAGAAGCTAATAATGGGAACTCAGATAGGCCAAGGGAAACATTCACAAGGTGGATAACCCAAGTAATGATGAGGAACATGTATTTTGCATTGTGTAATGGGAATTGTGCTATGCATTTCCAAAGAAATTTGCACCTAAAGCTGGGTGGGGGATGCAAAGAACGATGACAATCAGAAAGCTGGAAAATAAAATAACTGGATTTCTTTAGCTGTCCATAAAGAACACTGAGGCAAACACAGTACAGCCTTCACTTACTAAAAAAGCTACTGCAGAGGGGCAGGAACAATGTGTTCTCCATGTCCGGGGAGAATAAGGCAAGAATTAATGGGTTTAAAATGCAGTGAGGAAGATTGGAATAGTGTCCTGGTTTCGGCCAGGATAAAGTTAACTGTCCTTGGGCTGAGAGGGAGCACAGCTAGAGGACTGGGCCCGGATCAGTCGTTGGAGTATTCCATAGCATGTGACATCATGCTCAGTATATAAAGGAGACACACGTTCTCTTGTTTCCGTTTTTTCTTTCCAATCGGCGCAGTGGGATTTCTGGTGTGGTCGGGATTGCTGCTGGGGGCGGGCTGCTTACCGGACACTGGTTGGTGAGCAACTGCATTGTATACTACCCGTTTGGACTTACTATTGTTACTGTTGGTTTGTTACTATTACTAATTTTTTTTTATTCAACTTACAAATTTCTTTTTTTTGTTCCTTCCCTATTTCACCAGGGAGAGAAGGAGAAGTAAATGACTGGCCACGTGGTGATTGGCTACCGGCCGAGTTCAAACCATGACAAATAGACATAATAGGAAACTTTATAATAGTGAGGACAGTGAAGCAGAGAAAGACTGCCATGGGCATCTATGCAGCTCACATCACTGGAGCTCTCTAAGGGATGTTTAGATGCACATCTGCAAGGAATGATACAGATGTTGTTGATCCTGCTTTGGGACACAGAGACAGAATAGATGACCTTCACCTAATTCGGGTCTGTGTGGGTCTGTAAGATAGATAGTACAACACCTAATTACCACTTGTAACATTTAGGAATGTCTAGGGGATGTTACATTGAAAAGGGACACTTTTCAGGTTTAACAGCAAGCTGTTTTCCCTTACTTACGTGTTAACAATCACCAGGAATACATCTGAGAAACAAACAGAAAAAGGTATAGTGTTCCCAATTCCCACTGTAGCTGGTGACAACAGTCTTGTTGATCTCAAGGTGAAAAAGACTAGGGAGACACAAAGAGCAATACACCAAGGGTTCAATGCTGGAAATTATTCATATAAAATATTTCTAGTGCCTCCTGCAACACATGCTGAAAATACACCAAATCTTAATATTTCCACACTGACAGCCTACAAGAATGAATTCTCAGACTCCAGTGTTAAATTCTTAGTGAATACATGATACAAAATTCCACTTGAGGGAAGATCCTCATCTTATTATTTATCCTCTGAAAATGTCACTGAAAATTTTAGATAGATAAATAGATAGATAGATAGATAGATAGATAGATAGATAGATAGATAGATAGATAGAATGGTTGAAGGAGTAATATTTTCCTGTCATTTCATATCTGTGTTCCAAGTTCCCCCTTTATCTGTTTTATTTGCCCTGATTTTAAAATTTTAAATCTCTCTTTAATCATAATCCTACCTAGCACACTGGGGCCCAGCTCTTTTGTGTAAATGTTACTGTCAAAGTGGTCATGCATACAGAAATCCAGGGTTTCATGGAATAATCTCACTTTTGAAATGAAGGCTAAGAAATATTCACTAGGATAGTTATAAACAGGCAAAACAAAGTAGGAAGAGAAATTAATAAATGATGGCCAGGTAGATTTATGTCTGATGGCACACTTCATATTGACTAGAAATTCAAGTCTCTGAAGCCATTTGAAGTCCTAGACTGAGATGAAGGATGAAAAGGACTCTGTCCTTCTCAAAAGCAATCTGGGAACAAAGCATACAGAGGCAATCTGTGTGCTGCAGTCTGGAGGAAGAAGAACCAACCTGTGGACTACAGCGAGCTAGGTCTGGACTAGAGAAGAGTTTATCTCTTCCCTGGGTGTGCAGTTTGATTGATATGCCAACCAAATTGGGTAATGTGTATGCTGGAAAGTGGGAAAGGGCAGACTCCGATCCAAGGGTTTATTAAGTCAGCTACAGCTGTGCAAATGTAGTTATATTGGTCTGAACCCAAGGTTTCTACAAGGAAATATCAACACATAGGTGTTGGCTAGCCCTTGCCTAAATATTGATCAGTCATAAGTTAAAACCAGAAGAAAACCTCTCACCTACTTTAGTCTCCTAAATTTCACATAGACCATAACATTTCACTGTTACATTGTTTTGAGTCTAGTTGCATGAGTTTATCTAAATCATATTTACTAGACAGGTATCCAGTTTGATTTGAAGACAAAAGAAACAAAGAAATCCATCATTGCTTGCAGTTTTTCATCCTCTCCATCCCTGCCAATACTTGATTATCCCATAGTTAAAAATCTGTGGTGTATTTCTCATTTGAATTTTTCAAGCTTTAACTTCCGATGGTTTCCATTGTTGTAATATCTTTTTCCAAAAGATTGAAGAGCACATTAGCATCTGCTATTTTCCTCCCCTGAAGATCTTTATACACCTTAATCAAGTCACTGCTCAATCTTCTTTTTATAAGTTATGCATACTAAACTCTCACAGGAAAGCATTTTCTCTACTCATCAGAACATTTTGCAGCTCTCTGCTTAATCAGATTTTCCCTGAAATGAAATGTGAAAGAATGTGGCATATACAGTGGAAACCAGCAAGAAGCAATTCCAGCTCTGAAACTTTGAGTCAAAGTTTCCTCACGGTTCCTTATTCACTGTCCTGAAATCTTTTAGTCAGCCATTTACCATTTCCCAACTATTTCTAGCTAGGTTGGATCAAACAGTACTCTGAAATGTCATTTCAAATGCTGATGATTAATATTAATCAATTTCTAGAGTGGTATTTGACATCATATCACTGAATGCTCTAGCTTCACAAGTAGCTGATCTGTTATTAGATGACCAATATTTAATACAATCATTGACAATTCTGCATGCGTTGGGCCACTGAATTGTATTGTGGTGCTGGATGAGACACAAGTTCTTATTCTCCTCTTCTATCAGACCTCTGAGTTCATAAATAATAAAGGAAATTTACTCCAAAACTTGCATGACAAATGTCAGAGGACTGTCGATCTTAATGTTTGGGAGGATTAGAAGGGTTATTTGTGCTATCTCACTGTAATTTAACATTTTTAGATTCCTAATGAGTATGATTCAGCACAGGAACTTAACTTTGGTGTCAGAAATTATGGCTTTTTTGGGGAGAAAGCTGTACTCTAGGAAATAACCTAAGTGTTATTTAAAATGCCCACTCTTTCTTCCTGCTCACATTCCTAAATTTTCTTTGCATGAAAACCAACAAATATGAGGAAAGAGACAGAAAGAAACATTCTATGCTTGGGTAGCTTCACAAAAAAAACTTATCACATGACATAAACTTTCCATCATTAAAAAATTTGAATAGTCCCTTTTGGTTTTGCACCATCAATATACTACTTCAAGGGACATTTGACCTGCAACTCTGTGAACTCACTTTCCCTCTGTTATTCAGTCTGATGAAAAAGATGGTATATAGAATGGAGTTATTTAATGTTAGCTGAAAAAAAAGCTGATTACAAGAACAGAGCATGCTGCTGGGAAACTAAAGGGAAAACCTGACTCTCAACATTATGAGATTAGAGGCCTCTGAAGAATAGAATTACATTTGAAGAGCAAACTTTCACTGGTAAATTGAAGGTATACATTCAGAAACCATCTTAACATAATAAGCAGTCAGTAAAATAGTCTCCCCTCAGCAAAAAGGACCAGGGACAAGGAGCCAAGGACATCCCAGATCTCTGCCTTGCCATTGTTGAGTGTGCCAGGCAAGGTCCAGTAGGTGCCATAGTGCTAGAACTAGTCAGCTGATGCTGGCACGAGAAACAGGCAATAATGAAGGCATTGGCACTCCTGTACTTAGTTTTTAAACAAGAAGTCATCAAGGTAGAGATAAACAGACTGATGGATGATAGAAGGCTACAAAGCACCATAGTGTAGCAACTAGAGTTATACCAGACCACAGATCACATTGCGTGCATTAAATTTATTCTTTGAGAACTTTATACCTTCCAAAGAATATGCATTAGCTGACCACTTCATAAATGCTGAGAATTGTGTTGCCTGAAGTAAACACTATTTCAGTCAGTAGAAATGGAAAGTAAAATGTTTGCAGAGTCTTAATATAATGGTGTCAGAACAGGCACAATTTCAACCCTGGCACAGATGACATGGTTTAAGACTAAACATCTGCCTGTCTCATATCTGATGTTACAGTAACTCGATGAATCCCTCAAGCATAATCAGAACAGATGTCTGTCATTCAGGTGACTGCTGAAAAGATATTCTGGAAGCACTGAAAGGACAGGGAAAATTTAGCTATAAAATAATGCTGACTGACATAGTAAGTACAAATTTGTACTCAGTTTTTCTGGAGCACTGAAATTAAACAGAGAATTTTACTGTGATGTTCTCATGCCCACATTTCATAAAGAAATCTATGGATGTCCTAAGAAAGCTAATAACCTTAACTGAAATGCACAGTGTAACCTTCAGCACTGAGCTTCTGGCTCACTTAAGCATGTGCTTGAAATAAAACATGTTTAAATGCTATCCTGTTTATCCTTTTGCTCTTTTAAATGGAGACTTCCAAAAACAAGCAGAAGACATGTTGTGGGCAATTCATATGGGGCACTTTAATATTAAATTTCATGTATGTATTCCTCAGTGAGTTATTTCTTTGATCATTTGTTATGGCTTTTTTAGATATTGTGTAGGACTGGAATGGATTCTCCTAGGACATCAGTGCAGACCTATGCTCTTACAGACAGGCACACCATGTATTGATTAAGATCCATCTTTAAAAAAAATAAATTAGCTTTCTTACTGGAAGGCTATTCCAGAATGTCTAGATTCCTCCAAGCCCAAATCTCCAGTGCACATATACAATGCTCAAATTGTAAGCTATTGATTATCTTTCTTTGCAGGGATTCAGTTTAGTCTCCTGTATCCTGTGAAATTTCTCATCAGGTTGGTAAATGAATACTGGGGATGTCTCCTCATGCATCATTAGGAACTCTTCAGTAGCTCAAAGCAGTAATTAGAAAGAAACACAAGAGGAGATTAATTTATTGTCAAAGGGGGTGAGTCATATAGGGGTATACATGACATACTTAATTTCTTCTAAGACATATAATGGGTGTAAGGAAATATGTAAGCGTCAATCATTTACAGTTTTAATCAGGATCATGTAATGTGTAATTCTCAACCCAGAGTTTCAGCTACCCATGATAAAGCAGTAGTTTGGTGCAGCTGTGTGATCTTGACTCAGTTTTACTAAGAAAATTTTGACAAAGTGTGACAAAGCACGTGAGCTAAATCCATGCAAGAAAAACAGAAACACAGCCAGAAATGTAATTGTTGAGACACTAACAATTAACACCTTGAGGATTTTGGAGGAAAAGAGCTGTTAAGGAAAGATATAATTCCCCATAAGGAAAAAAAAAAAAAAAAAAAAGACTAAAGAACTAAAGAGGCTCTAGGATGGCAGCTGCACCATATGAAGGATCAGCTCCTTCCAAGGAATAACAAAGACCAACCCTTCCTGGCTGATTAATAGCTGAGTCTCCTGGTGTCCTTCCAGGAGTGTGAGTGTAAACCTTAGCCTTCTGGCTTGCTAGATCTCACTGTCTATTATCTGTATTAACCAGTAAGTTAAAAATCTACATGTGTTTTGTTACATCCTGCTTCAGAGTCTCTGTGCATTCAGCAAATGTCGCCATGTGACCCAGAGAGGAAGGATTACCAAGAGGCTTCACTGATGCATCTGGTCCAAACTGTGCTGGATCAGCACCCCTAGCCACACCCTGTCTTTATCTCACCTAGTTTCTAGTGAGCAGAAAACCTCTCTTCCCTTCTTAAATTCTGCTATACTCTCTGTGTCCATAGAAGTGATGATATAGGGTAATAAAACCCAGGAAAGATTAGAGTCTGTTTTCTCTGCCTTTCAGAGTAAATAGGCAAATATTTAGGAAACTTAAAGCAGGAATACTAATTTCTTCTTTACTTCACTCCTTTTTTGCCTATGGACCCTACCCTCACTCTATAGTCTCCATAATCCACTCATTTTTAGGTACTTCAGGAGAAGAGAACAAGCTGTGAAACTTGGAGTTTTGAGTTTACCCATTTTTATTCCTAATGCCTAGAACAATTTCTAACCCTGGGTATGTCAGCATTCTTCTAAAAGAGATAGAACAGGAAAGGACTTGTTTTTAATTCAAAACCTGATCTTATTGAACACATCACAGTAGATGACCACAGAATTTATTGGCAAGAAACTTGTTTGTTGGAGCTTAATCTCTGATTAACAGCTCTCTTTGGCTCTATTTGGCATTCATATGGGGTCATTCTGCTGAGATGAAAAGCACATTTAAAGCTCTTTCTCATTCTTTACTGAGCAAAGCATGACCTAGATGCCAAGCCTATTACATTCTAATAGAAATAGCTTGACAATCACCAAAAGCATTTAACTGTGCACATTTTCTGTGTATTTTTTCAACTTTCTGAGACCTGTTTACAAGGCTCAAGGTGGGATGCTGCATGCAAGGCCTGTGTCTTTACAATAAGGTGATAATATAAATTTATTGGATGTGCACTTTTTGCCCTTAGAGAAATATGTTGTACAATCCCTATGCTGCCTTTTACTCAAGGGTCATAAACAGTTGCTATGAATCAAATTTTGCAGGATATTTTTGATATAAGGATACATTATATGCCCCATTTTATGGATGTGCAAATAGCCACAGGAAAGTAATATGATTTCCCAAGTGTCACAGAGCCAAGTAAGATTTCTCTCATCTAATACTCTCTGTCTATGGGTCAAGTCTAGCCGGATTGTCTCTATGACCTTTATTGTTAAAATATGTTTTTCCAGAGAATGATGCATCCAACCTATCTTCCACCTTGCATTATTCCATAGTTCTACCTTAAAAATTTATCTTAGGCAGAGATGGATCATCCTATGGATGAAGCCACTCCTTTCAATTCATTACAGAGGGAGCTTTGATGACTAGTTTAGACTTGACAACTTTTAGACAGCTAAGGTTAGACAGCTATACTATTAATATTAGGTGATATGGAGGCCACCTTTAATGATAAATAGAAGCTGGACTCATCAGTTCTTTCTCTGTCTTGATTTACAAGGTCTGGATTGGATATATTATGGGTCTGTGGTACCTACTATGATTTACAATGTGTTACCTTCCTTGTTTTGGCAAAGACCACTATCAACAACAACAGCAAAAACCAAACACCCGTCCCTGCAAATTGTTACAGGATTTCACTAACAATGCTGGAAGCTGTACTGATTAACACTACCTGAGCATCTTGTGCTTTTAGAACAACTCTCACCTAACAAGACAGCTAAATGTAAACAATTTCCTTGAGTAACTCTTATTGTGGTCATTTAGATGTTAAACTATATGGGCCTGAAGCAGTTACTCATGTGGAAACAAGAGTGAAAATATACAACAAAAACTTTCAGGATTTCTCTATCTGATTTTTGGTTTTAGGTTGGGTTTGGGTTTGTTGGTCTTTTTTGATGACATAATACTGTTAGTAGATGCCTGCAGTGAAATGATTGTCCTTTAACATCTCTCAACTACACAAAAGAAAGGAGTGGAAATAATCATGAAATTTTGGGGAAAAAACAACACTTTTTTAAAATGGTAGCGCATTTTCATTTATGCACCTGTTACAGAGGTATACCAAAGTGTCTTCACACAGATAATAAATTTGAATGAACTTTAACTCGTAACCAAATCCAAACAGCTGAAACCAATGAGACAACAGGGGTAACCAAAACAATGCTCTGATAATATTTAACAAATTATGGGTTAGGTGTACCTGTTGGGGAAGTTGTTACTACATAACAACACAGAAGGACGATGACACATAAGAATGATGACACTGAAGTGTGCACACACTCACTCACTGAAGGGGAAGCCTCTCTCTCAAGGGTACCCAGAAGATGTAATCGCTCACGCAAAGGGGCAAGGGCTCACACAAGGATATCCAGAAGAAGTATTCACTCATCAAGGAGGGGGTGAGAGCACTCAATCCCAGGAAGTTTCCTCGGGTGGCATCCCAGTCCCAACAGGAGGGCTTCCAATCACACACCTGCTGCTCTGAGGAGAACCACTCAAAGGGTGTCTCTGGAGGGGCCCCCATTTTATAGCCTGGTTGGAACTGAACTGTGGTCATACATGGTCAGTGTTCTAGAAACTTCTCTCAACCACAGCCTTTCATTGGTCAAGGGCCTTGTCTGTCAACCTGGGGTCCCACCTCCCTTTTTCCATCATGGTGGGGGGCAGGGGAATGCATGCTGGTCAGCACCTGGACAGGGTGCGTAAGTGACAGCAACCATGGTGTGCTGCCAGAGGCGCAAAAAAAAAGGGAATGAAAGAGCCAGTGGCCGCCATGTTAAAATCCCTAGCCCCTGAGGGGAGGGTGCTCCTGCCACAGCACCAGAGCCTGACATAGTGTAAGTAATGACAGAGCTACATCCATGTTTGATCTCTCTGGTGCCTCATTCTTCTTCAGGGGATTGATCATTAAGAAAATTATTCAGAATCATTAGCAGAGATCACAGACATATATCAGAGATTGGTTTTAAAACATGAGATGAAGTCCTATAGGGATCAAAAACTCAAAACACAGACTTCACACCATTGCTGAAATTGAAGAGAAAGCTATTTCTGTGACTTAGTAGTGGATCATTGTATTGTGAGTAACACTGTGATACTCAAGAAAATGAGATATAAATTATGGTGGTGTTCCTGCAGCTCACATGAGCAAGTCAAGAATGATTTCGCTGTCTATTAGACATAAGCTGGGACTTAAAAACTACTTGAGTGGTTTGGCCTCTCTGACACTGTGACCCAGAGAAGTTGAGAATCATTTCGAAAAAATGTTTACTAGTCTTTGGCTTTGGAAAGCTTCAGGAATTATTTAGATAGTATGAAATAAACACAAACTAAACTTTATTCAATGCCCCAAACCATCATCCATTTCTTACTTGCAACAGCACACCAAGCTAGTGGCAAATTACCTCTGCCTTGGGACAAGGTAGAAAAAAGAACAAATGGCAAATGGTTAATACTCACCTCTGCTTCAGCTGGTTTAGCCATACTGGCTTTACTCTAGTGATATTTCTAAATGGCAATTAGCTGTAACTCTGCAGTGGCTATTACTTTCAGGCAATAATAATTGTAATATCTTCAGTCAGGGGACTGTAGCCTCCCTGATTCTCTGCAAGTGAAGCCAAGAGAAAAATATCAGCTTGCCTTTTAAATTTTTTTCTTAAATTTATCTTAAATAAAAGGAGAAAGATCACTAGAGACATTTCTGGCAAAGTGCTGGTTGCAGCAGAAGTAGGTTTTTCTAATATATAAACAAATATGTAAAATAAAAAATAATTAATTTCAAAAGCATTTAAAAAAAATTTTTTTATGCTTGTAAGTACTTTTTCTTTCATGTCAGAGCCTGTATTATACTCTCCAGGTCTGTTTTTCCCATTTATTAATCTTTTGCCATTTCTCCCTCAGAACCAGACAATCTGCTTTACCAAAGGGACAGGGGAGCGGACTGCTCTCACCCACAGCCAAAAACACTACCCATCCTGCTTTCCTCTGTTGATGTGAGGTGACAGACATCATAAGAACACAGACTGTGAATCCTGTGAGTAATTTATACCAGTGTCAAAATGTTTTGTAGTAACATTTGGTGAAGTTCCAGGAAAAGAACTTGCAACTTAACTTTACACTACCAATTCATTCTGAAAACAAAAAAGGGAACATTTCTTTTTTTCCCATATCCTCTTAGATAATACTATCCAGGTGGTCAACCAGATATATATACAGGGAATATTTAAGCATTAATGTGTTACATGCTTGAGTGGATGAAAATGATGGTAAATTAGCCAATTTTTAATCACATTTTCTCCAGTGTTACTGTGTGAGCATTCTGTCACCAAGTGTCAGTACGGTAGATTAAAATATCAAGTGTAGATAAATCTGGAGTGTCCTGCTCCTCAAGTCAGAGAGCGTGATAGAAATGGTTCTGTCTCAGATTTATCTGGTCTGTCTTATATCAGATCAGGAGGTCACTGGTAACACAATAACAATTCCTAAGCATATTACACAATTAGGCTCTGTGTGTAATATAGAGGTGATATATTTAGAGAGATTTGATTTTGTGGAACATTATTTCCTATGGAAATTTTTTGCAAGTCTGTTAAATTAAACTTTTATATGGGATATTATGAAAAATTTCTTCACTGAGAGTGTTATTGAACATTGGAACAGTCTGTCCAGGGAAGTGGTTGTGTCACTAATGGAGGTATTTAAAAGATGTGCAGATGTGGCACTTAGGCACCGGGTTTAATGGTGGACTTGGCAGTGCTAGGTTAGTGGTTGCTAATATAGTAACGGTTGCTAACACATAATGGTTACTTGGGAAGACAAACACCATCATTCCAAATGTCCCCGCCTTGTCCCAGCTTTTATTGCTGAGCATGACGTCACATGGTATGGGATATCCCTTTGGTCGGTTGGGGTCAACTGTCCCAGCTGTGTCCCCTCCCAACTTCTTGTGCACCCCCAGACTACTCACTGTTGAGGTGGGGTGAGAAGCAGAAAAGGCCTTGACTCTGTGTAAGCACTGCTCAACAATAACTAAAATATCCCTTTGTCATCAAAATTATTTTCAGAACAAATCCGAAACATAGCCCCATACTAGCTACTATGAAGAAAATTAACCCTATCCCAGCCAAAACCAGCACAAACTTTCCACAGTGATTTTCAATGTCTGTTTATTTACATGAAAATGAATATTTTCTACGATATAATAGATACATCTGCAGAGCGTTTAAACCAACATATCTACTTTTCAGAGTGAGAAAGGTAAAATCTGCAAGGTGTCTTCTGGAAACCTTAAAGTAACCTGTGAACTCCCAAAATCCAAGGAATACAGTTTGAAAACCAATTCTCACACACAATGGTATTGCAGTGTCCAAATACCACTCCACTAGCATTGGAATGGTCTGCCCAGGGAGGTGGTGGAGTCCCCATCCCTGGAGGTGTTCAAGAGGTGACTTGACATAGCGCTTAGGGATGTGGTGTAGTTGGGAACTGTCAGTGCTATGTTAACGGTTGGACTAGATGATCTTCAAGGTCCCTTCCAACCTAGATGATTCTGTGATTCTGTGATCATATATTATAGCACATAACACATACCCATTGTGCTCAGCACTATTCCATGGTAAAGAAAGGCATCTTTAGAGAAAGAAATGCTATAAAACATATATATTACTTATGTAACTTGCAATAGCTTAATTTCAATGTATTTTGCTTTCTGTAAAAAATATTTTACCAGAACTCTCTTTTTATGAATTGGTACATTATCTGTACTAAAATGGTCCTTGAATCAGATCCTGCGTAGTTGGTGTCTGTTGCCAGTAACAGTTAGTCTGCACTCCCATCTATGCAAGCAGAGGCTTGACTATGCATAAACAGCATGTTCTATAACTTTAACTGGTATTTCACATCATGGCAGTCAACAAGGCTTACAGAAGTACTGTCTTAAGCATCCTACCTTGGCATATCCATCCTTGCATTGCATTTGTTTCACATTGTTATGTAGATGTTAGTTTGTCCCTAATTTAGTTCACATTCAAATCAGATTGTTTGTTTCCTTCATAAAGCTATATCTAAAACAAATTTAATTTCCACCAACTTTCTTTGCTATGTCACTGCCAGTCCAGACGTTCTCATTTTGATTTTGTTATGTGCTTCACACATTGGATTCAATTTGTCTTCTACTCATACTCTTGTCTATCTGTTTGTCGTGGTTTGAACTCGGCCAACAGCCAATCACCATGCAGCCGGTTGCTCACCCTTTTTCCCCTGCCCAGGGAAATAGAGGAGGAACAAAAAGGAAAAAGAAACTCATAGGTCAAAAAAAAAAAAAAAAAAAAAAAGACACAAAAAAAAAACCAACAGGGGAAAAAAAAACCAAAAAAAACCCAAAAAAACCCACAAACAGTTTAGTGATTGTAATGTAACAAAACAGTAACAGAAAGTCCAGAAGGATAATACACAATGCCCTTGCTCACCACCCACCAACCAACACACAGCCCGCCCCCAGCAGTGATCCTGACAGAACAAAGATACTGCCATGCCAACCCCAAGTGAGAGAGAACCTGTCTCCTTTATATACTGAGCATACTCCAGTGGCCCGTTGGGCCCAGCACTCCAGTTGTGCTCCCTCCCAGCTCAAGAAAATTAACTCTATCCCAGACGAAACCAGGAGAGCGGTCATGTTTCTTTGTCACAAGGATTCCTCCTCCTTAGTACACTTTTTTCAGAACTGACTCATTTAAAGTTGCTGTAAATGTTATGAATGTGGATTATTGGTGTTTACAAGAGCACACCAGGGCAATGAGGACCCTAACCATGTTTTGTTTTGTTTGTCCTCTTCCCCAAGTTTTTGTTACTCCTCCCTGATAGGACAAAGTTTCAGACTAGATTTACATGCGGTCAAACTTTGAAAGGCAGTTCTTCGTATGTTAACTTCTCACATACAAAATATATGACGTTGTCTTTGACCCAAAGGAAATATCACAGCGGGTAGAGGGCATCAAAATGGTAGCAATACTCAGGATGGGACTATATTCACAGCGGAAATTTCTTGACTCTCTACTTCTTATCCCACCCCAACATCTCAGCTTGAAATTGCCAGTAATTGATTCTGTGAAATTTAAAAACCAAAGTGAAATGTGCCTAAATTTTCAAAAATCCAGTTATAGTGAAATAAATGAAGAGGTTGTTTTAATATGTGCATACAGAGCATAAAGGACCTACACACTCTTTTCTAGATATGCGAACTCTCCTTAGCATAGTCAGGTCCTATTCTTAGGCATTTGAATTGCCTGTAGTACAAAAAAAACCCACCATAATATCTTTTTTTATATCAGTAACTATTCAGGGAATGGAATACAGGCAATGATGTATACAAAACTACCTGCTGATATAAGGAATATAAGCTTTGTAGATGAGCAAACAGACTTGATTAACTGCTTCATTAGAGCACAAGAAAACACATTTACAGTTGAATGAAGAATTACCATTATACTACAAAAATATTTTGGGTTCAGATATATACAAAGCTTTCTCAGAAAATCAGACATTGAATATAACTTTTTGGTTGGGTTGTTTTGCTTTTTTCCTCACTATCATATAATAGACAATAACTTGGTTGATGTGAAAAGAGCCTGTTGGCCTAAATATTCCTAACATTCTTTGAAGATTCGCAACTGTGTGTATAGCGGCACTTTTTAAAGGTCTTGTTTGATTCATACATTACAAACAGAATGAGGAACACATGTATTCTTCACATTTCGATCAAAACCTGGGACTACATATTCAATCTTTACTTAGGTTAAACTGTCTTTAACTCCTCACAAAAACTTTTACCGGAATGATGAAAAAAAATATGGTTTTCTGCAAGCATTGCATTTATCCTGAAATTTCTTGAGAGACAGTTGCAAAAATCAAAATGAAACACTTCTTTGTGTTCTATTTTATTATTTCATTTTATTGCAATGAAGAGAAGTTTCACTAATTTGACCAGTGAGATTCACTGCAAATGTTACTAGTAATTATTTAATGTATTCTTGCAAGTCATTAATAACAGTAAGAAGCACATGCCAGGAATTGAATCCTAAAAGAGATAACTAGATAGACCGTAACTCCTACAGTGAAAGCCCAGAGTTAGCTAGTTTCTGTTTTGCTGAACTTGTGCAGGCTGATCTTGTGTCATTCTAATTTCTTCATAAACATGCACTTCAGTATCAAGTCAAATGCCTTAGATAAATCTGTACAGAAGAAATCAGTTGTACGTGCTTTATCTAGCAAGCATTCTATTCCAAAGATCTTTCTGTAAGTTTTTCCAGATTGGCATTAATTGTATTGGTTCCTTTAACTTTTTAGTAGTTCATTTGCATATCAGCCATATCACTATTTTGCCCAGGACTGATGTTATGATGAGGAGTCTGCAACTGTGAAGAGTTGACCAATTTACCCTCTTTAAAATAAATTATGAAACATTAGCTTCTTCCAGAATGTTGGAGCTTTTCCAGCATTTCAAGACTTATTGAAAAATCAGCATTAACAGCCCAGTGACCCCCTTAGCCATATCCTTTAAACCTCTTAGTCATAAACTACATGGCAATACTTTTAAGTGTGTAGCTAATCACCCTGTTCATTGCTTTCAAGAAATCTTCATGTGACATGATTCAGATACATATTTATTCCTTAAATAAAACTAATATATTTATTGAACATCCAGTCATTTAGTGATAATTCTATAATTTTTCTCCAAAACCTACCAATTATCAAGATAATGATCCTTTTTTCTTTAACTATACTTTTTTCTATTGAGATTATATAAAATAATCTACTTATATTACTGTTTTAAATAGACACAGGTTAGTTCTGTATCCTTTGTAATTCCATACCATTTTTTTATAAATCCTAGCTTATGAGAAATATTTATCAACTTGTTTGTTTGTTTGTTTTGTTTGTCACATGTAACTGCTCTCTTTTACATTCTAAATGACAGTCATTTGTAACCAGTGTGGCCGTTTTCCTCAAGAGTGACAGTAGCTCTTCTGGTAGCAACCAAAGTATTCTTAAACAACTCCTTGTTATCTCTCATATTTTTCATGCTTTTATTTATTTCTCCCAACTTTTACCTTCAGCCCACAATTGCATCTAGCCTGCAATTTTTTCAGCTCTTTGAAAAGAGCATTGTCCATAACTATTTCTGAATGAAGACAATGAACTAGTATAGAACGTTAGTAAATGCTTAGAGTATATGTGGAGAGATATAAATATTTTACAGTAGAAGGTTTCAATATCATAAAGTCAAAGATTTTTTTTCTGTCTTTTCAAACATCATAATTCATGTATTCTCACATCTGAAAAGAATAATGATGGAGACAACAAGGGTAAAGGTATTTGATAGCTTTCCTGAGAGCATCTGTGAATGCCATGTCCCAGCTTTTAGACATACTCAATAGCACTGGTTTTCTACAACCAGTCTTAAGAATTTCTGCCCTACTGCAACTCTTCATAAATAATCATATGCGTCCACCACATCCTGCCACAGCAGAGAAGTAGGAAAAGTGCACATGTATAATCACTTAGCAGTATAGTTGAATATAATAGGAACTAAACAGAACTTTCAAAACTTCAGTCAGTCTTGAGCCTTCCAACAAATAAAAGATACCCAAATATTTTCTCAGATCTCCTATATCTCTGGGGTTTTTTGTAACTTAAAACACAAAATATAAAGCATCCTTTTCTGGAGAAGGCATGTATTCCTGTTTTGTCTTCCCTGAGTAACGTTTATACAGGTTGAGGTCCTGGCTCAATATCTTATCTATTAAAAGAAGATTTTATTACTTATTACTTCACACAATACCTTCCTGTATGTGCCAAATCTGTTTCAGACATTCTGTCCTGGTTTCAGCCAGGACTTTCCTTGGGCTGAGAGGGAGCACAGTTAGAGGGCCGGGGCCCGGATCAGTCACTGGAGTATTCCATAGCATGTGACACCATGCTCAGTATATAAAGGAGACACATGCTCTCTCATTTACCGTTTCCAGGTCGGCAGGGCGGGATTTTTGGTGCGGTTGGAATCACTGCTGGGGGCGGGCTGTGTACGGGTAGCTGGTTCATGAGCAACTGTATTGTATATTACCTATTTGGACTTACTATTGTTACAGTTATTTTGTTACTATTACTAAATTTTTTTGATTCAGCCTACGAATTTCTTTTTTTTTGTCCCTCCCCTACCTCACGGGGGAGGGGGAGGAAAGTAAATGACTGGCCACGTGGCAATTGGCTACTGGCCGAGTTCAAACCACAACAGTGTTTTGGCATCCAATGTGGGGCCTGAGGTTTGAGATAATGACAGATCGGGTCACAATGTCTTTGGTTGGCTCCTTAAGATTTTATCACCTCATTTGCCGTATGTATTCCCCATGCTGTTGCTCATCGTCAGTCAGAGTTGGGTGAAGATTTTGGTTTTGCTGTAGTATGTAATGCTGATCTATGACAGGATGCAGTCAATGGTCCTGGGGCTATTTACAATTGTGTTTGAGAATTTCAGGAATTTCAAATATCCTTGGAATGTTGACATTAACATGGTCGCCTTACTGCTAGGAGCCAATCTGTTCCTGCATGTGGTTCAGGTTTTGTTCAGGGTTAAGCAGCAATTTAAGAGTATCACCTGGAGATCTACCCCAAGGTTGGAGAATTATGTGTGGCTGGGGGTGTGAAGTAGCATGGGCAAGTACTAAAACAGTGGGCACCTCCTCTGTACTGGAATTTCACTCCCAAACAGGTGCAGAATCCTGAAGAACTAGTAAAATATTTGGAAAAAGTATGTCACCCAGGTAATTCCAGAGAGTCATGGCTCACTGCAACATGCTGGGGCCTGGCCCACACCTACTGAGTGCTATTAAACACTGTTCAGTACCCTCAAAAGGAAGAGAAGGGCTCTGGATCTGGTAACAAAGCAACAGACACTGCAATCACTCCAAAGTCCACCACAGAAACTGCA
This sequence comes from Strix aluco, assembly GCF_031877795.1. Lineage (NCBI taxonomy): Eukaryota > Metazoa > Chordata > Aves > Strigiformes > Strigidae > Strix > Strix aluco. The sequence goes on from NC_133932.1 coordinate 124,907,500, forward strand.
GCCACTACAACCCAGAGGACAGGCACTGCAGCTGAACCAGAGGACCAACCTCATAGACACTTGAGCTGAAGAACATGGTATTGAGTGGATATATCACATTCCCTACCATGCATCACCCTCCAGAAAAATTGAGCAATACAATGGATTGCTGAAAACTACACTGAGAACAATGGGTGATGGAACTTGCAAACACTGGGACATTTTGCATTTAGCAAAAGCCACCTGGTGAGTCAATCCCAGAGGATCTGCCAACCAGGCTGGCCCTGCTCAATCAAACCTCTTACACACTCTAGATAGAGATAAAGCCCCCGTAGTGAGCATTGAAAATATGTTGGGGAAGACAGTCTGGGTTATTCCTGCACAGGGTAAAGGTAACTTTGGACTTACTATTGTTACTGTTGTTTTGTTACTATTAATAATTTTTTTTTGATGCAACCTATGAATTTCTTTTTTTTTTTTGTCCCTCCCCTACCTCACTGGGGGGGGGGGGGGGGGGGGAAGTAAATGACTGACCATGTGGTGATTGGCTAATGGCTGGGTTCAAACCACAACACACCCATATTTAAAAGTACTGGAATCAACAGCATAACTACCTTCCTGTTTTAATCCTTGTTCATGCAGTCAGCACTACTATTTTGCTTTTGCACTTGGCCTTTTAATCCATTACACTAATTAGGTTTTTTTATGCTCTAAACCCCTATAGTATGTGCCTGCTGTGTGCATGCTCTGACCTTTAATCACCAAACTCTCCATTTTCCACACAGATGTTTACTGCTATTATCTCCCCCTTTTATCTTGGTTTATATATTGACTTCTCATCACTGGATTTGTCCTATTAACCTTGTTCTGTTTTTTTAAAGCAAGACCCACATGGTGTTTTCTTTTTTTAGAAATATATTAGATGACCCAATGGTGTATGAAAGGTGTTGAATTCTGAGCCAGGTCATCTAAAGCCCTTTGTTTATCTATCGAGGTTCAACAAAAGGCTTTATGTAATACCTCAAGTGAGGGGCAATAGAGGGTAGATAGCTACTGACTTAAGTTGAGGATAAAATGCTGCATTAGATTCTCAGAAATTATGTTTCCTCAGAAAGAACTGTTGTTTTGTAGTCTAGCCAAGAACATAAAGTCCAAAAATGTTGCACTTCTTTTCAGGACAACTCAACATTTTGTAGAAATTCTATGTCTTACAGTCAGACATGCCCACAAGCTGCAGAAACATTAGTTTACTTATGTCAGTGCGTCTGCTCTCTTCTATCCTCAGAGCACAGCTGTGACAGGGCTTACACAACTATGTGGTGTGAGATACATGTTCTCTCTTTCTAATGGGTTTTATTCCTATCATTTGCATTATCATGTGAAACACCAGACTGTAAATTCTTTGATCCATGCTAATGTGGTTTTTTGTTTGTACTGTGAAGCTCATTCGATTGATCAGTGCTAAAAAAGTGGTTAAGGTTTGGTTAACATTATCTCGGGGTACCTTAGCTAGACATGACCCTCTGTCAGGACAGACTTTGCCCAGCTGAATCACGTCTACCCCACAAACTATATCACAGACAGTCTGCCCTATCTTGCCTTGAGTGTACCAAAAACATTACAATAATTAAAAACAGCTATAAAGGCAGAAAAGGGATGAATATAAACTGATATATTTTCTAACACTTTGTAACCTCCTTTTGGTGAAGAGAACTTTGTAGTGTTTTGTCCATCAATGACTAGTGCCTCGACATTGGTTTTAAACAAAACATGGGGAACAGGGAAGGCCTGCGAGCTGCAATACTTGACAGAGGATTATAACAAAAATGATAAAAGAAAATAAAAACACCCACAATGTAAATTCTGGGTACTATTTATTTCCCATTTGATATCTTTTGAAACATTACCCTCTATCACTTCCAGCAACATGTGTTCCAAACATATTATCAATCCCAGATAAACAGTAGCTCTTGTATCTAGATTTCATTCATGATTAATAATGACCTGATGACCTCATCTCTATTTTATAATGAACAAGTTAATTAATCTGTTAAATTCTTTCACTCTACTAAAATAGGGTTTCACAGGGTCACAGTCATGTGAATCCCAGTGTGTAATGTTGCCTGGGTTTATTCCTCTGTACATGCGGGACTTTGCATTTCACCTCACTGAACTTCATGACACCTCTGTTAGACCATTTCTCCAGCCTTTCAAGGTGCTTCTGTATGGTGGTGCAGCCATCTGGTGTATCATCCACTCCTCCCAGTTTTGTATCACCTGCAAATATGCTGAGGATGCAGCCCATCCCATTGTTCAGGCCATTACTGAAGATGTTGACCAGTATTAGCCCCAGGATCTTCCCCTTGAACACACCACTAATGACTGTCTGGCCTCCAGCTGGACTTAGTGCCACTGAACACAACCCTCTGGGCCTGATCATGCAGCCAGATTGCTTTGGTTTGGTAGGGTTCAGCTATAGACTAGGTCTATAATACAGTTAATGCTAAGTTAATTCATCATGCCAACAAGACAGAAAATATAAATAGAGGAATGCTTACCACACAGCAAAGCCAAGACAAAATGGTGTGACACTATTATGATCCATCAAAAGAAAGGAAAACAACAGAAACATGCATCATCTGTTACAACACCTTGTTGGAGCCCACAAGATCAGCTGATCATTGACAAGGACCATGTTCACAATTTCCTTCCAAAATACCATCTTGTATACCAGCTGATCTATATGCTCTTAACTCTTATAAATTATCACAGTCAATGTTTCCTCTTTCCAGATACTTTATAAATATAATGTATAACGTTTTGATTCAAAGCTTTCCTCTTTTAGCCAATTATAAAATGAGTCTTATATTAAAAGATATATCTAGATACAATTTGTAAATAGACAGAATGCGGCCAACTGGATAATGATTTTGGGAGAGGAATTATTTATTATACTTGTAGTTAAAATATTTCTTAATCATGGTTGTGTTTACATTTGCCAATTATTGTTCCTTAATGGGGCTTAGGGCCTGAACACTGAGAATGGGATTCGCTGTACCAGTGTTTATCTGTTGAAGAATCAGGGGTCTTACAGAAGCAGATATCTGAGACCACCTTTACTTAGTAAATGGCTCCTCCAGGTGGAGACCCATTTTGTCTAGCTTAATATCTGCCAAAGGATTTTATGAAATTTTATTTGGAAATAGCTCACTCTTCTACTTGAGTAAATATAGGTAATGAACTTGGGATGCACAACTGACTTTTAAATGGCCAAGGGTATCTGGTCTGAAATCTAGAGTGACTGCATTTTTGTTTTCATTACACTTTCCTCATACATATTGTACACTGTCTTCACTATATGTTTCTACAAAATATGTTTATCATTGGACACTCTACCAAATGCTGGGAACTTAAGTCGGTAATTAACAAGGTTAAAATTATTCACTAGGATTAATACCTTTTATGATAGTAAGTGATCTTTTTATACTCAGGCCAAGTAGCATTTCCTGCTCTTATTGGAGGTCAGATCTGCTTGTAGTCAACTAGATATCAAGTGTCACTGAGTGTGCCCAGCAGGCAGATACTCCAGAGACAGCCAAGAAAATCTTCTCCTAGTGAAGATAAATCCAGTGTTAGGCAGGGTTCTGCTAGCACAGAAGAGATGCCCTGACTGACTCAGTTATGAAGATGGAGGGTTTATAGGAAGTAGATATAGGTGAATTTACTTTTAGTTGAAAAAGATTGGCAGCTTTACTACAAATTATGGTCCTATTTGAGGAAAGGAAAGCCTAAGGATTGGCCTTTGTGAAGATGTGTGATCTGTGGAAATTACCTGGAGAATTACCCAGGCTTCAGAGCCTTCAGCCAAACTGGAATGTGAAAATAGTCTTTAAGGTAAACCAGAATAAGTTACATTACATTAAAGTGTGTTATTATTTAATTTGTTATATTTCCAAGTAAAGGAATTGACTTAATAAAGTTTGCATTTCTGTAAGTAATCCACTTTCAGTTTTACTTTAATGTTTGTCTACTGTTAAGAATGATTTGAGGAGAGCTACCAAATAAGTATCTGAGGTCTGTGACAAGACCTTTTAAGGATCATCCATTGACAGGCAGTGACACCTCACGAATAAGAGAAAGTCCTCAAAGGTTTGCAGAGTGCTCCTCTACTGAACTGCAAGAGCACTCTCAAAGCCTCTTACTGCCAGAATGCATTTGACTTCCAACAGACAACGAAGCAAGAGTCTCAGATCCACTGATGCTCTCAGGGTTCATCCTAGTAAAAAGTGGCAAATCTGCTTGTGCTAAATTCACAAGGTGATTTTAGGCTCAGCACCACACTGCAACTTGCAGGTAATATGTCAAGGAGACATTGTAAACCCAAGGTGGTAAGTGGTATATCTACTGAGACAGAATTGGAATGAGAAACATCTAAATTGGGGACCAATGAATGTTTGTATGGTAGGTTAGCAAAAGCTAAGCTCAGAGGAAACTGAGCTCCGACTCACAAAGATTGGGAACACATATCTGATCAGGATTTGTTAGAAATACCATCCAGACAGGCATTCACACTCAATTGTTTCTTCCCTTCCAGACTGTTCACCTGGTGCCTGACACACATGGAAGTATGAGAGCCCTCTGCTTCATCTGAAAGGTCAGGTTTGATCGAGGCTTAGTAAGTATAACATTCCCCTGACAGAAAATAATAACAATAAAAAAACCTATCTCCCTTTTTTCCTCCAACAATTTTAAATTCTGTACAAAAAAAAATTATTTTCTGTAGTAATAAGCCTCTGTCTGAAAAACTCTCTCTGTTATGTGATATTCTACAGCATAAGATCACTTATGGTTTAAAGTGCCTTGCTAACTGAGCAGACCAGAAATTTACTGACAATGTAAGACTGCAGAATAGTGGACTTGATGTGAATTGTAAAATTTGCTAGTAAATGCTTCTTGTTAAACTATTAAACTATTTAGAAATCCTGTGAAAATCTATTGCTGTAATTAGACAGGAACAAAAACTGGTATTGGCTTTATAAACTGTACTATTTTGAGTGTCCCTTTTAAAACTCTGTATTCAACAGAGTTCAGAAGTTAAACGTCAAAGAATAAAGATGTTCTATTTTGGAGATTATTCACAAAGAAGTAGGTCTGAAATTTGGCAAATATTCATTTCTCACTGAGTTCTCAGCTATCTAGAGATTAAAAATAATAGTGTAAGGGACTGACAACTAACCTTCTTGTAATCACTGAACAGTTCATTTCAGTTATCTCATCTGTATTACTCTCACGTCTTGATACTTTTCTATGGCAGTCTTATTTCTTTCTAATACAGGAAAGACTTTTATGGAGATATGAGTGTAAAAAGAGGTATTAAGAAGAAAATGGTTCTTTTAATGAATGAAGTAAGGGGAGACAATTATACAGAATGTTTAAAATATTGAATTCTCTGTTCTGTTCCTCTTCAACAAGAACAAAAAACCAACACTAAAACCAGAAAAGAACTCTGAGCTGTTATGGAAAAAAAAAAGGTATGGATATAGTAAAATCGGTCAGTGATGAAAAAATGGAGAAAAATACATTAGAAAGTAATCACTACTTCTAAAATCCTTGTAGACTAGGTGATCTGCACTTTTTTCAGGTAAAAGTCCATCCTAAAGGCCTTTAAAAACAACAGAAAATTTGGTATTTACTGCAAGACCCTACAGATACTAGTTAAGAGCAACTGAAAATAATTTTTGATATACTGCAGAACAACTGGGGAAATATGAGGATATAGGTGGAAAAAAATTTCTATTTTCTAAAATGGTAAGGAGAATATTCATGCTAAGAACTGTTAATAAAGCTTATATATATTATTAACAGAAGCATAGTAAGGTATAAGGGTATAAAAAATTTCTGTATATATTGAGAATCAATTTATAAAGAATATAACTAAGTAAAAAAATGAAAAATTAAAATTACAGAACAAAAAATGCAATATATCTGTATTTAGGCTTTGCTTTTTAAAAGATCATACAAAGCATAATATGGAAATAGCCACTGATGTAGTAGACAGAATTAAAACAAAGTTTTGAGTTGAGAATGATGCTTTCAAAATTAATATTCCTAAACTCAAGTGGGTAATTATCTCCTCAACACTTGATTATGTTTAAGCTTCCAAACTAGAACCAAATACCAGCACCTGAATCATTTTCCTAAAATTCACTGTGGTAAAATTAAATGAATTAGAAGGTACTGTCTGCATCTCTTTGCCTTTCTTTCAAAGGGTGTTGTTATTTCACAATTTTAAAATGAAAGTATTTCAAAATTACGTTAGAACATACTTTGAAAAAGTTCAAAATTACATTGTTAAATATGCCGCAAATACTTTTTTTTTCTGGAAGTTTCTTTCAATGTAGATTTTTTCTCCTGGAAAAAAAAAAAAAAAAAAAAAACGACTGTTTTGAAAATTTGACACTTCTAAAAAGAAAATTACCAGCTCTGGGCATTTTATACAGCTGTTTACAACTTGTTTTTAACTCCACAGTGCATTTAGAAGAACTAAAGATTTTTTAACTCAGAATAGGCTTTGCAAACTAGTGAATTGATATGAAACTTCATAGATTCCATGGCTGTTAAGATGCAACACACAGTGACAGGCAATGATGACTACATTTCCTGACTCACTAAGCAGATTAGCTGAGTACGGCAGTACAGTATCCTGATATATTTTAGGAGTTCATCATTACTGCTATTTATTTACACTACTTTAACACTTGGCACTGAACATGGATCAAAAAAAGACAGCCTTTCTTTCAGAGAGCTCACAACCTAAATATAAGACCTGAAGAGTAGAGGTCTTATATTTAGGTTGTGAGCTAAAATGAATGGAGACAGACAAGGAACAAAGAGAAAGCAATGAGACATGGCTGATCTTGGCATATGAGAAAACTTAAGGTTTTTACTTTGTTTTGTTTTCAAAGAGCTCTGTGGAGTAAGAAAGTGAAGGAGGAATTTGGAAAAGGATAAAAGAAACATTTTTCAGTTGTTTACAGGGATATCCTCCCAACAGGCAACAAGAGGAAAAGCATAAAGGTGTTTGTATAAAAGTCAAACAAGATGGCATCATAGATTTAGTAGGTGCAGAAATGACCTTTTGAAATACCAAGGCGGCAGCTGAATTATTTTGTTTGAATCAGCCGATTTAAAGAAAGTAAAACAGGACAGCATAAAGACTCCACAAATATTTCCTTAGTGTTACAGGTAGCTGTGGAATTGTTTGAAGGCTTGTTCCTTCTAATGCTTTTAGGATTGCACTAGCTGTGCAAATACTAAACCTATTTTAGTGTTCCATTCCACTTGCTTATCCATCTTTAACTTCAGTTAATTGCCTAATTGTGCTAAAGTTAAAAGCATTATCTAATTGATCGCCATAGCTGGCCAATGAAGAGCAGTGTTCATAAAGTGGAGGGTGGTACTTCAGAACCAGTTGTGTTTCCATTCTCACTACAAGATGCTGTGCTGTTCTCAGTAGATCTGTATGGGGTTTTTTGCATTACTTCAGGGGCCTTTAAATACAGGAAAGATATATACAAGAAAAAAAAAGTTTCAGAGGAATGAATATGAACTATAAGAACTTAAGCAATTGATGAAGATGATACCTCAGTTTAATGCATTACAATACTTCTGCTGAACCATAATAACTCTGTGTATGATGATCTTAGCTTGTGAGCAAACTTGCCTAGCACACTTTCATTTGAGAGTACTGCTGATAACTGGAGCACAAATCTCTGTTCCCCTTCCTCCACACAATGATTGGCTCCATTCAGTCACTCCAGCATATCTTTAAATCGATAGTCAAATTGTTCAGTCCAATACTACAGGGAGGTTGTAACCTGGAATCACACTATCAAAGTCAGAGGATTTACTATGATATAAAAATGTTGTTGGACAAGTAAGGAGCTTTGAAAATGTAATTTAAGGAAAACATAAAATTTATCCAAGGCCTCCTAAATATTGAGCTATATTTCCTTTCTTTTTTAAATGTGTGACTCTCACTTCCATGTCATTCTTTGTTCCTTAAGATTTTATTAGCCCTAGGGATCAAGAATCAGATGGTTTACTTCACTTTGCTCTTAATATCAGCTTTTTTTGGATTTGTGATAGATATACATTAGGCTATATTTTGTTTTAATTTGCAATAAGCCTTCTGGGCTAGATTTGTAAAATGTTACATATTTTTGGATTAAAGATTTAATTAAAATGATCCGAATCAACCTTTTTAGTACTTTTACATATCGATTTTCTGAGTATATATCTAGCAGAAGTTCTCTGATTTCACAGAAACATAAGCACCATACTGATGATATTACTCAAGTCCAGTATTATGTCTCCCATAGAAGATCAAAACCACAACACCAAAGTTAAGTGCAAGAAAACCCAATGGTTAAAATTAATCTCTCCTTACATTTCAATTCAATCATACATGCTTATAGGTGTTTCTGTTTTTCTAATGCATCAAACAGTTCAATAACATTAAATGATCTCATTATGGACACTTCCATTATCTCAACAGAAAGTAGGTCAGTAGCTGGGAGAGAGCTGGCACAAAGCCAAAAACTTTTGTGTTGTTTCTTGATGAACATATTATTGAAATGAAGGTGAGTGAAAGTGTATTCTCACAAAGACTAAAAAAAAAAAAAGAGAACTACAGTAACCAGATAGTGAATTTAAAGTCAACTGGAGAGAAGAAATAAAAAGAAACCCAAAATACCAGAACTAAGCAAATACAATTATCTCAGTAAAAAGTGGATTTTTAATCACTATGCTAATATACCTGAGGTCTAGAAGTCTCTAAATTGCTTCCAGAGACAGAGTTAGGTTCTGAAAGATGTCATCTCTATCTAAAAAAGTGTCATAACTCACCTAAAAATTATTGGCAGAAAATGGCTGTACTTTATCAGCTCTTGTAATGTAGAAGACAAGATTAATCTACGCACAAAATTAATTCCCCAGGTTCCTTAACTAACTTATTATAAATATTTCCATAAAAACAAGATATTCATAACAGCTGAGGAACAGTTGCATGTACTTATGTACATGTAACTTAGTGGTTTACATACATTTGTAGAATTGGTTTCATCTTCACTTTTTTCTGTCGTTCATAGCAAACACTATGAAGGAGTAATTTCATCTGTTCCTCCAAGTCTGTGTCAAACTGAAACTCTGTTAAAGAGCCACAACCATTGAATTGAAAAAGATTCTGTATGCCAGTTACAGGCTGTTTCCTTTAAAACTGTCATATACTCTTTACTCCATGAATCTGGAAGATAGACTGATACTAATAAGTGATTTATACAACCACAAGCATATTTATTGGGAAGTAGTGGGTGTGCTTTTCTGTGAACATAGCTGGACCTTTCACCTCCAACACAAACTCCAAAGCCCACTGGCAGCCAACACAAAGTGCAGTGTACAGGAGAAACCCTGTTTATGGGTAAACCGTAACAGTCTGTTCCATAAAAGATTTGAATATTGTAGTAAGCATGTAATGAACACTACCAAGAAGCAAGGGACTCCTGCTTCTACTGACCACCTTCATGATTTACTGCTTTGCTTCTTCCTGTAGTTTCTTGTTCATTCACATCTAGCCTACCAGGCATGCATGTGAGCACAAAAGGCAGTATCTGTCAGAAATAAAACAACATTGTTTGTCTTAGATGTTCTGGTTTGAACAAGTGTGACTGGAGATTTTCACACTTCTCCTTACACTAGGACAAAACCACACTAAAACTACCATCAGATTTCAATTTAACAACAAAAATTCTAGATTAAGATAAATTTAGTAAAGAATATAGGCAATACAAAGTGTGTGCAAATTGGAGATTAAAACCAGAGTGTATTTATTGAAATGGACCACTGAGAATGTGAATGTTACAACTGAATCAAGTCTGTACTTATGAAAGGAAAAAAGCTTTGATTTCTTTTAAGCTTGACCTAAATAATAGACAACAGGAATTTTCCACCCCTGGGCAATGAGGAGTTAACTGTGTCTATTGCATTATCTGCTGTTTGTGCCAGGTGGGAGAACAGACTCATCTCACAGAGAAATGCACACAGGCACAGACACAGAACTCCACATACTGTTTTCAGCACACAGCTATATATTTATACTTACACAGTTTGAGATACACAACGGCTTCATATCTCAAACTGCAGCTGATTTTGCATAGCTAGCATTAGAGATTGAAGACAGGAAGTTTTTTTATGTGCTCAGTTCCATTTGGATACAGCTACCTGTAAGAGAGAGAAAAATAAGCCACAATTTATTGCCCCCCAGCCTAACACACACTTCCCATAGAAGAAGTTGGCACACTACCCTTTGTAAATGATGGACAAAGTGTCAGCCCTAACCCGAGATGAACTCAATGTCAATGTCATCACTGTCATTAATGGCAGAAGCTGCCATTCAAAAGCAGCGTGGGTTTATGTTGAGACAAATTAAAATGATTGGAATAGACCTTCACCTGAAATAAATTTGTTTAGCTCCAACTGAGGACATGGTCCATCACCTCTATGCACACAGAGGGTCTCATAATATTAGTGCAAAACAACTATCATTTTATTTCCTGTGGATTTACATTTAGCTATTGTCAAAAACATTTGATGAAGACCTAGCACATACGTGGGGGTTATAGGACACGTTACTGTAGCAACCAGAAGAATAATCTTTTTTTTCTTACATTAGTAATAATCTAAGGTAAGATCAAAATGAGGACAGTGAAAGTCAAAGAAATCTGTGTAACAGTACACCAGAGAAGTATATCACAGTCGTGTCAAGGGTTTTGAAGGAAATAGCATGTTCTAGTTTTCTATTACAGCAGCAGAATCTGCACAAGGTCTAATGATCAAAACCATTGATTTATTCCTGTCACAAGCCTTCAGTCCCCCCCGGCTTCTAATTAAATCCATCTTACATTCAGTTCTGGTATATAACCCTTCTGTTGTACACAAGATAAAACCACTTGCTGTACCTAATGCCTGCAGCCCGTATCATTACTCTGACAAAATGTTACCCTCAGACAAAGGACCTAAGAGTGGTCCATGTGGATAGGAACAGTATCTGAATCTTAAGACTTCAGAGTTATAGGACAGAGGGAGGGTGATTCCATCTCACCATTACAGTTTTAGTATTTTTTCAGTTTGCAGAAATTATTTTAGGACTGAAAATATCACTCTGGGTGCAATATTCAGCAACTTTGGTGCACAGTTGTAAGACTGGTTCTTGAAGGAGAAAAAAATGAAGTGTACACAGCTAATTTCCTGTACATACAATGTATTATGCTACTAACACAAATTCTGACATAGAGATTTAAGACCAAAATCTGGATTCTGATAAGCCTCAGATGCTTCAGTGTCTATATCTAAGATTTTGCTTCTATTTTTCTAAACACTGAGGACCCATGTGGAACTGTGGTTTCAAGGGGGTAGATGAAGAGACAATACAAACTGCATGTTGCTTTGTAATTACATACTCTATCCCCTGCAGGTAAAGAATAATAATAATATAGCAATCATTTTTTCTGACATTTCAGAGCTGAGATCCTTAAATTAAAAGCCTTAATAATTATATTTTTCCAGTATAAGATATTTAAGTATCTGTATAGTTTTCTTTCATGATCTTCACATGTATATTTGTGTGTGCGAGCATTAAAGTGGCAATTTATGATCCTAATGCTTTTGTGTCTTAAATGAGAATACTACAGTCTTTCATATCTTTTCAGATGTTGGTTTTCTGCCTCAGCTTGATTGTAACACTAAATCCACTGCATGTTCAGAGACCTGAGGAAAAGGTTGTGATACCAATAAAATATTACATTTCAAATTAAAGATTATTTTTTGCTATTATTTAAAATTACAGGGAAAAAAATCATAACCATATGCCTCACTGTAAAGGAATTTCAGCAGTTATGGCTTCTCATTCATCTTCAGGTATGTGGTGGTGCAATTCCTTCCCCGCCCCTCTCCTTGCTAGACCACTCCATGCTTGGTGTGATTCCAATCCCCCTCCTTGCTGGGCCACTTGGAGCTTGGTGCGACTTCAACTCCGCTCCTCAACCACATACTAACCTAGGATAGTATGGATTTCAAATGGCAGTGGACTAGAGAGTTGAGGCACCCCCTTGATATGCCTGGCTCCTGCTTTCCCTATCGCTTGGTCGTGGTGATAACAGTCCAGCATCTTCTGACAGCCTGGTACAGCAGTACCTGGGCTGTGGCTGAGGGAGGGCGGTAACAGAACTGTGCATCTAACAAGTTCTACACCTGCACAACTGGTGGAAAACACAAGGATATTTCATCACTTGAGTTGGGACGGAGTGGAAAAGTACCTGACGAAAGTCAATAATCTTGGACCTTATAAATAGCGACCCCAAGTGAGACCCTTTGAGCTCTCCTCAATAACAGTGGGCCTGTGACCAGCATCTCCCCTGATCTGGGATGCCTCTCAGGTACCAGAAAAGCTTAAGGCACCGTCCACCGTTAGAGCCAATAGGAGGCCAGGGTGAAGTCGACTTGCTCAAATCTCAATTATCACCAGTTGAGGAATGCCGATGTGTTGTAAGTGTTTACTCTAAACTCAAGAACAGGGAAATTTTAACTTTGAGCTACCTTCTCTTTCACCCACTCACTGTCTCTACCTACAGATGTGTTTAAGTATACACAGTTATTTTCACAAGTGTGAGTGTATACTTATTTTACTGGATCCAAATACTTTTGTCTGTGTGTTTGTATGTCTTGTGTTTGTGAATGCGCATGTATATGCCCTGGAGGTATTTAAGAGTCGGGTTGACATAGCGCTTAGGGATATGGTGTAGTTGGGAACTGTCAATGTTAGGTTAATGGTTGGACTGGATGATCTTCAAGGTCTTTTCCAACCTAGATGATTCTGTGATTCTGTGATACTTATTGATTTAAAAGTACCATATAGTAAGTTAGTGTGAACCTTGTCATCTTTGAATCTGTAGTTAAGTTGCTATTTTAACATATTTTACTGAATTATTTTGTAAATCTTTAATTGGTTAATGATTAAATACTGTTAGTCATTAATAAATCTTGATTTGATGCTAAATCATTACAGTGTCAATACTTTACAGTATGGGTGAATGAGTATTTCAGGTAGAAAGCATTCAATAAAAGTACAAATCTGAGCCTGAAAATAATTAGCCGTGTTTAAATACGTGAATATATAAACATTCAAAACACAGTTTCAAATTTCTAGCCTACCCATTACCAAACAAATAAAAACCTGTCATTGCTAAAACTGAAGTACTTGATGCCAATTGATAAAGCAATAAGAACTCATGGATTTATTTCATGTATCTTTTATTTCAATCAATTAGTATAAGAACAGAGTTAAGTTAGTTTGTATTACATTCCCTTAGGCTAAGAGGCTTGGGGAGAGAAAGGAAATTCTTTTTTTATTAATCTGTCTTTTATGCACCTGAGTTTATAAATCACTTAACACAGTGGCATTTCAATCTAACATTTTTTAAAAAAATAATAACTAAGAACCATGTAGCAGACTGGAAAGCAAACAAGAGTCAGCATACCTGGGATCCGTCTTTTCGCATCTTGTTCCTGTCATATTTTCACTCTAAACACAGAGTGTGTGTGTGTGTGTGTGTGAGAAACATATTTTTAAAAACTCTCCTAGTAAACCAAAGACTACTTAAAACTCAATGCTACATTTTTCCCAATAAATTAAAAATTTTGAAGATCAGAGCAACCTAAAGTATTAATATAAATATAGATTTTAATTTAAGCACTGAATATGGTGCATGCTATTAACATCAAAAGGGGGTTGCAGTATTCTAGCTTATACAGTAAATATGAAAGTCACTGTTCTATAATTCAACAAATACCATCACTTTTCTGTTAGAACAACCAAAAAGATATGCATTCATCCATGCTGGATTTTACTAACAGGCTTTCTTTTTCTTTTTTCCTCCATTTGATTTATTTATACTATGCATGTTTGACTATTAATTGATCAGTGTCACTCAGTTTTGATTTATAAACTCAAATAGCAGCAATGAGTTGCATTGCCATGATTTTTAAAAATACTGCATAAATTACTAAATTTTAGTTTTGATAGAATATTGTCAAAAGCACATAATGCCTCAGGGATTCTTCATTTAGATACTATTACCCTTCTCCAAACAACATGCTTTGCTTTAGGAAGACCAACACTTGACCTTCTCTTTCTCTGAAATAGTCTTTTTTATAAGGAATGATAGTGTGTGGTGATGGATGCTAGGTAGATCAATCCTGCCTTGGGTAGTGAAAGAAAATCATTGCACAGAAAGACCACTGCTTATTACAAGAATGTAGCAGAATAAATACTTCAATTGATAGAATATTTACTACTATTAAATAAAGACACCAATTCAAAGGTAAGTGATTTAAGCAAATGGAACTCCAGGTGATTGGACACCATCTATAAGCAGAGGGGAAAATATTTTCCAGACGTTGCACAAGAATTCATACACAATCAAATAAATGCATGTAACCCATTTTTACCTTAAATTGAATAACCAATTTGTCATAAGCCTTATTGTCCCAATCCATTGGGACATGGAACATGTCAATATGAACTATAAACTTGCATGGACAACTTAAAAGAAGAGCAGACATTAATCCTTTTAAGCATTTCATCAGTTACTCAAAACTTTTGTGCAGGGACCTTTTTCCTCACATACTTTGGCTCTTTTATTTATTAGGTGCCATATCATAGAAACATAGAATGGTTTGGGTTGGAAGGGACCTTAAAGATCATAAAAATTCCAGCCCCACTCCCATGGGCAGGGACACCTTCCACTAGATCAGGTTGCTCAAAGCCCCGTCCAACCTGACCTTTACCACTTCTAGGGAGGGAGTATCCATGAACTGTCTGGGCAACCTGTTCTGGTGTCACACTACACTCACACTGAAGGACTTCTTCCTTACATCTAATCTCAATCTACCCCCTGTCAGTTTAGAACAGTTACCTGTCATCCTATCGCTACGCTTCTTATTTTCTGTAGGCTCCCTTTAAGAACTGGCAGGCCACTGTAAGGTCTCCCTGGGGCCTCCTCTTCTCCAGGCTAAACAACCCCAACTCTCTCAACCTCTCCTCATAAGGAAGGTGCTCCAGCCCCCTGATCATCTTCATGGCCCTTCTCTGGACTCACTCAAGCAGGTCCATGTCCTTCTTATGTTGGGGCCCCAGAGCTGGACACAGTACTCCAGGTGGGGTCTCATGAGAACAGAGTAGAGGGGGAGAATCACCTCCCTCAATCTGCTGGTCACAATTGTCTTGATGCAGCCCAGTGTATGATTGGCTTTCTGGGATGCGAGGGCACATTGCTGACTTATAGTCAGTTTTCCATCCACTAATACCCCCAAGTCCTTCTCCTCAGGGCTGCTCTCAACCCACGCATCACCCAGCCTGTATTTGTGCTTGGGATTGCCTTGACCCATGTGCAGGACCTTGCACTTGGCCTTGTTGAGCTTCATGACGTTTGCACGGGCCCACCTCTCAGGCCTGTCCAGGTCCCTCTGGATGGCACATCCCTTCCCTCCAGCGTGTCGACTGCAACACACAGCTTGGTGTCATCGGCAAACTTGCTGAGGGTGCACTTGGTCCCACTGTCAGTGTCGCCAACAATGATGTTGAACAGCACCAGTCCTAACACCAACCCCTGAGGAACGCCACTTGTCACTGCTCTCAACTTGGACATTGAGCTGCAACAATGTCTTCTTTGCCTCAGTCTTTAATAACAAGACTAGTTGTACTGAGGGAATCCAGCGTCCTCAGCCAGAAGACAGAGACTGGGAGAACGACAATCCAGGAGGACATAGTCAGTGACCTACTGCATCACATAGACACACACAGGTCTATGGGACCAGATGGAATACATCCAAGGGTGCTGAAGGAGCTGGCTGGGGTGCTCGCCAAGCCACTTTCCATCATTTACCAGCAGTCCTGGCTGACGGGGGAGGTCCCGACAGATTGGAAATCAGCCAATGTGATGTCCATATATAAGAAGGGTCGGAAGGATGATCCGGGAAATTACAGGCCTGTCAGCTTGACTTCGGTGCCCAGGAAGCTGATGGAGCAGCTCATCCTGAGTACTATCACACAACACATGCGGGACAACCAGATGATCAGGCCCAGTCAGCATGGGTTTATGAAAGGCAGGTCCTGCTTGACAAACCTGATCTCCTTCTGCGACAGGGCGACCTGTGGACGTTGTCTACCTTGACTTTAGTAAGGCCTTTGACACCATTTCTCACAGCATTCTCCTGGCAAAACTGGCTGCTCAAGGCTTGGATGATCGCACGCTTTGCTGGGCAGGATGGCCAGGCCCAAAGAGTTGTGGTGAATGGAGTTAAAACCAGTTGGTGGCCGGTCGTGAGTGGTGTCCCCCAGGGCTTGGTTTTGGGGCCACTCCTGTTTAACATCTTTATTGATGATCTAGATGAGGGGATCGAGTGCACCCTCAGTAAGTTTGCAGGCAACACCAAATTGGGTGGGAGTGTTGATCTGCTCGAGGGTAGGGAGGCTCTGCAGAGAGACCTGGACAGGCTGGAGCGATGGCTTAAGGCCAACTATATGAGTTTCAATAAAGCCAAATGCCGGGTGCTGCACTTTGGCCACAACAACCCCCAGCAGCGCCACAGGCTTGGGGAGGAGTGGCTGGAGAGCTGCCAGTCAGAGAGGGACCTGGGGGTGTTGACTGACAGCTGGCTGAACATGAGCCAGCAGTGTGCCCAGGTGGCCAAGAAGGCCAATGACATGCTGGCTTGTATCAGCAATAGTGTGGCCAGCAGGGACAGGGAAGTGATCTTACCCCTGTACTTGGCACTGGTGAGGCCGCACCTCAATTACTGTGTTCAGTTTTGGGCCCCTCACTGCAAAAAGGACATTGAATTACTCGAGCGTGTCCAGAGAAGGGCAACGAAGCTGGTGAAGGGTCTGGAGCACATGTCGTACGAGGAGCGGCTGAGGGAACTGGGGTTGTTTAGTCTGGAGAAGAGAAGGCTGAAAGGAGACCTCATTGCCCTCTACAACTACCTGAAAGGAGGTTGCAGAGAGCTGGGGATGAGTCTCTTTAACCAAGTAACAAGCGATAGGACAAGAGGTAATGGCCTCAAGTTGCACCAGGGAAGGTTTAGACTAGATACTAGGAAGCATTTCTTTACAGAACAGGTTGTTGGGCATTGTAATGTGCTGCCCATGGAGGTGGTGGAGTCCCCATCCCTGGAGGTGTTTAAGAGTCGGGTTGACATAGCACTGAGGGATATGGTGTAGTTGGGAACTGTCAGTGCTAGGTTAATGGTTGGACTAGATGATCTTCAAGGTCCTTTCCAACCTAGATGATTCTGTGATTCTGTAATTTGAGTGCAATCATCTAGTCAGTTCCTTATCCACCAAATCCATGCCTCTCCAATTTAGATACAACAATGTTGCGGACATTTCTTTGGGGCAGAATGGCCTGTTTATGAAGCTGTATATTACCCACATAATGTTCACTATATTTCAGTTAGGGATTAACAGACTTCTGTAAAGCAATTAATAAAATGTAAATCCCACTCAGCTTCTCTGTTAAATTACATAGATAACTTTTCAAGTTTTTTGCTGGTGTAAACCAACGTAACTCCACTGAAATCAACATTGTCCTTACTTTAGATCATCCAAGAATTTGGCTTAGATTCCTGCTTGCTGTAATTCATTGCTTAACAATTTCAAATCAGGCTGTCCTTGTGCAGTAAATTGAGAACACGAAATAGCTCTGTACTAGCACTGGGTGTGCAGGGAGACAACTTTCATCATTCAATAGACACCTCAATTTCTGGGCCTGCTCATGTTTGTCTTGTTCATTTTCCTTCACAGTCACTCTACAAGAAATCTTTTCCTCTCTACTGTACGAGCGCTTTGGCTATGAAGGTGTATGCCTGAGTGATGATCTTTCTCCCTGTGTCATAAACATGACAATGCCATGGTCAGAAGATTCCTTTGTAAAAAGTTTTACAGGGCTTCTCATGCAAGAAATCAGGGAGAAGACATGAAATCTGGGGTTTCCTAGGAATTTTCACTACTATAATGCATTTTGGGGATTACAGTGACCTTGTGAACCTGTAATTGTGTGCCTCATATGTTCCCAGTTATATTGCAGGTATCATCTAGTACCTATGACTGCTCCAAACAAAAAGCAATTCACATTGGTGAGATCTGGTAAAATGTCTGTTCTTTATTTAGTGCCACAGAAATACAGAAAGCCAGACAGAAAATGATTTAGTAGTTGAGCTACCTGAGTTTGGCTTGACATTGATTTGACAAAGGTAGATAGTCTCAGATCTTCAAAGCTGTTTAGTCACCTGTCTGCTATCAAACTCAGTGGGAATTCAACATCTAAACAACTTGTGAATCTTAGCTTTAGCTTTTCTAGTCTCCTGTCTGCATTTCCCAGTACACCAGTATCTTCATGCCCCAGTCTTCCTTTTCCGTTAGGGACCAGAGAGGGAGAGAAACATGGGACATTCCTGAAAATCCCCATGTCTAGCCAGAGCTGCATCAGGTTCCAGTATTCGTCTGCTTTGTGCCTCATTTACCTCTTGTTACAAAAATAAAAATAAAAAAATAATAATTTAAAATGTAGAAGTAAAACAGTTTATCTCTTCAGTAGAGCGTGCAAATGACTAATGACAGTCACTTGCTCAGTGTAGTGGTGATCATGGAGATGAGAAAGAGAATCTGCACAAGAAATGAGGTACCTGTCCAGATAAATTTGTCACTTGCATAACAACACAATACGCAGTATAACTAAAAACTGTACAGCTTTACAGCCCTAAGGCATACTGCTTTTCTCTTTGGGTGTCACAAAAACAGTGTTATGAATATTCCACCATTACTTTATATTTTATGAGATTCCCCCAAAACCACTTAAAAACAGTAAATTCATCCACTGGACAAAGACAATACAAGCAAAAGTCCAAGGGACAAGAACTTGCCATGAGGAAATTTAGAGAGATATGGATAACCAGACACAAAGTGAATGGACTACTGCCTCTTCACTGTGTAAACAGCAGATTGTGGTATTGCTGTTCTTCAAGGATAAAAATGTCATTTTCCATTCCCACACAAAAGATGTGTAGTTTCTTCTCAAACCACACAACAAACACTAAAGAAAAAGGACCTGTCTTCCTCCCTCTGCCTCTGTATTCTACATTCATTGCCCTTGCATGGCAAATATGCTCTTAGTATTCATAATCTGTAGCCAAATAATATACCGAGGTCCCACCACAGATCCGGACCCCATTGTGCTAGGCACTGGACAGCAACATAGTAAGAGGCAAGATACCCTGAAAATTGAACAAACATAGAGGTAAATAAAGTCAGATGAAGTAGCTTACTCAAGATCACAGAGGACATCTGTAGTAGGCTGGAGATATGGTTCCATCCCAATTCATTACAGCAGGAAAAGCCAGCTATAAAATCTATGTCCAGTTAGCCAAGCAACATGTAATCCCAATGCTACTCCCTGTTCATATCTGAAGGGCCCTTAGGAAGAAGCACAGGCTGTATCAGGCAGCCCACTGCCAGACCTCCTCTTCCCAGAACTCCTCAGCTGTGGACAAAGAGAGAGACCAGAGATTGACACCAGAAGGGCAGATGTTAGGTGGACCAATACATCCTCTGCAAGGCATATTTGCATATCAAGAAGAATACAGGATGGCTGAGCTCCAGGGTGGGTGAAAGTATGTGTCAGGTGCAATAAAGTTGAGCTGAGCACAGTTAATAAATCCAGTGAATGTGGGATGCATGTTCCACATGTTGATCCACTCCGAAGGGAAGGCAGATGTGACAGAGGGATTGAGCGACACATGACTAAAGCACACTAACATCACTGAAGGAAGTTTATTGACCCAGACCAGATATAAAAGTTTACTTCTGGTTTGAGTGATATTTGCTCATAAATTCCCATACTTCAGCTGTGGTTTCATTAACCTGCTTCCCTTTTTTATTTATCTGTTATTCACATTTTGAAACTAGTTCATTTTCAAGCATTGATTTACTGAGATACAACCATTGCTTCATTTAGCTGTGCTCAGACACTAACATACAAGCTCACATATCTAAAGCTGGACCTGGAGAGTAATACAGTAAACCCAGGCTCTGCTGGGCACCAGCCTCACAAGTAGTAATTAATTATGTAAATTGGTCCTTTGAGCGTTGCTGGAGTTTCTCTTCATGATAACTGTGAGGTAAAGCCTTTAGTCAGATCCTCCAGTCTTATGAATATTAATTCCAGAAAATAATTTGAGCAAATAATTAAATTGTTAAGGCTCATATATGCTTTGTGAAGCCACTGTGTTTGGTCATGTCCAAATTTTGTTGTAGGGACCACTGAAAAATGCAGAATGAACAATTTCATTCAATCACCATTTATTTTGTCATCCATTTTCCTTTCCTAGCAAAAAGGCTTTCCTCTCACTTCTGCATTTATTTATGTAATTTCATGGAGTGATATAGTGGAGAAACAAACATTCACTTCAATATTTCTTCCCTAATACGTAAAACATGAGGGACCCTAGGGGACCAGGTTTTAAAAAACAATAGTGTATTTCCAACAGCAACATCAACAAACAGAATTTTTTCCAGATACAAGTTATCTGAATCCCCAAATATAATATTTCTCTTTGATTCGCTGCTCTATCTTGCCTACAGTTAGCATAAGAATTATATCAGTTCAACAAAACTGCTTACAGAGAATACACATGCAATTATATTGAAGCTGGCATAAAGGACAGTTGGTTTCTGATAGGACACTGGAGGAGATAAGCCTTCATTTTAATTTTGAAACAGGACATTTAGTATCATACCTGAAGATGGCATATATTGTTCTTGATCCACTGACTACAAAGGAGAGGCATTGAATCCCACAGTGAGGTTTATAAAAAAACCCCTACAGTATACTGCCCTTTCACGCATGCAGAAGTTCACATTGACATAAAAAAAGATCTCTATAGGTCTATTCAAGGAAAGTTTGGCCTCATTTTCTTCAGTTCATAGAGCCGTGTTTTTATTATTTTGAATGCATGAAACAAAATTCTCACATTTGTCATATAGTGCATATAACAGACTTTTTTCAACACTGCAAAACTTCAGCTTTATGCAACCTCTGTTGATTTCATAATATGACATAAAACTCAGAGTGATAACTTGTTTTATCTGTTTCAAAAAACAGAATTTAGAAATTTTATGTCCAATTTTATTTGTGGGTTTAATGTATTAGTAACAGATCTTGTACTAAACATCATCACTTCTTTATGAGGCATGATTTTAAAATATCATTTGACTACAGTGAATGTTCATTTTGTTACAAACACGATATAAAAATATGACACATGACATGCTTTCTCTAAAGGACATGCTATTTCTGGGGGTGCATTTCAGAAGTTCTGCTATAAACCATCTGATCTACTAAGTATGATAGCTACAAAACACCATTTTCAGGACAGTACAACTTATTTATAAAGTCTGCCTTTTTAACGTTACCCTTAGGAAACCTCTGAATGTGCCAGGTGTCCCAGTTGAACCATAAAATGATGACATTATTAATATATATATGTGAATTATCACTTTTAAATAGAAAAATATGGTAGATAATAAAAAAATGTTTCTGTAAAATATGAAAAGAAATTTTGGCTCAGACTAAACATATATGCAAAGAAAAAGAAAAGGAGATCATCACAAGGACCAAGCACATTTACAAAAAGATTACCTGTGAAATTATTTTCCAATTTCAGATATTGATTTTGGTATAATCATCAGAATAAACATCACTACATGTCAATACTCTTTTCTTTTTCTTTTTCTTTTTTCTTTTTCTGAGTACCTGAAATATTGCAGTGAAAAAAATGAAAATATAAGACAATTTTGTAAATTCACATTTTGGACCATTTTCACAGAAGACATTAGATATTCTACATAATGGAAGCCTCAATATCACTTTCATTGTATTGGATCATTTGGATTTATGATATGCTTCATCCTTAAGGGAGTTTAGTCACCTTCTGACAGTACGTATACCTTTCACTCACTATAGAGAGATCCTGTACAACTAATTTAACCTATATGTAGTCATTAGTTTAACCTATATGTAGTCATTAGTTGGCTATATTTTTTTCTTCCACAGAAATGTCTAGGACAAATTGGTTTTGCCACAAAATGCTAGCGAATGAAAAGAAGGCTTATCCAAAAAGAAACAGGATTGTTTTCTGTTCCAATTGCCTGTACTGAAAGAAACCCCACCCCTCAAAAAAAGAACCCCTAAAAGAGTAAATCTGATATTCATATTTGTGAGCTCAGTAAAAGAGTACAGTAACTGGCATGCCGGTGCACCTCCAAAGCTCTTAAGAGATGACTGATGTACAACATGATGTGGTGAAAGGCTGGAATCTGTAAGAGTGTGAAGTTACCACACATCCATTATTGGAAGTGTTTTCATTTTGGTCTCTGTGCATTTTTTTAAAGCTACTGAGCAATAAGTTTTATGGTCCTGAAAATGATACGCATTTATTGATAAGAATTATCTAAAAAAGAAATTAAAAAAAAAAAAGAAAAGAGACAGAATTAGAACAGAATCTATTGATTCCAAATTTTTTTTTAATATTTATAGAACAAGATTTTCTAGTTAACTGGAATAAACTATTTATTATAAAACTTGTTCATGGGAGAAATGGGTACTGTTTTCAGTTCTGCATGAAAACATGTTTTGACATATTAGTGTCTTCCACACAGTCTAAAACCTGGGTTTTAGAAATAAAGAAAATGTTCCCATGGGTCAGAATTTCAATTTTTGAACAATGCTACAAATACATACGTTTGTTGTCATTTATATTAAGGATCATTTTCATTACCTTCTGATTAAGAAAAAAATTTAATAAGGATTCATATTAACTATTAATTTTGTCTTGCAAATATAATTTCTAAAATAAAAGTATTGGCATTGCAACTGAAACAAAACAGCACAAATACAGTTTTTAAGATATTTAAATCTCTCAAGTGCGTTTCATCTCAAACTCAGTTTTTATTTGTCTAATGAAAAATTGCTGAGGAAAATGATAAGCACTTAAAAGTATTTGAATGGACATGATTTCTACTAGATACACATGCATATTTATCTAGTGTGAGCTTTGGGAAATGAATGATCTTTTTGCTAATAAACAGTAATGATTCCTTCTGATCAGCTTTATCTTAATGTAGTTCTCTCCGTTACTGGTGATGGGATTCATACCAGCCAACCTGTAATAAAAGACATTAGCCACCTAACCAAAGGTCTCATAGAACAGCACAGCACATTTTGAAATGAAAAGCCTTTCAGGGCGGGGGGATCAGTATTACTTAGGCAATACCATAAAATCTATTACCAAACATGAAGAATAATGAAGCATGGCAGCCATAAAAGGTGGACTGAAAATGTTCAGTTAATAAGAAGAATGGATTTGCTTTGCTGGAGCTTTCCAGTGACATTTGGGGGTGGGATTTGAGTGTTTAGCTCCTATTTGGTTAGTTGGGTCTGTTCTTTTCTGTCAGCAGTGATCCCCTTTGGCATGCAAACTACTAAATCAACATGATTAATAAGGTTTGCAATATAGCAGATATATGACAGTTATACAGCCTGAACTTCAAGGTTAATTTGAGGCCAAGTTCACTTCATTCTAGACTAAGCTATGCAAGCAGGAGGCTATACCATGCCTAGCCCCCACAGTCCTTGTGAGTGCTTTCCACTTTCTGAACACCATGCTGGAAAGGGAAGGCAAGAGGGCAGGGGGCATGGAGATTTTAGTGGGAATTGACTGTGTCCTACCTTTTATTTCATGAGCATAGAAGGTAAAGGAAGGAAGTAATCAGTCTTTGGAGGTCTGTCTTAGGGCACTGTGGAGAGAAGACCAGAGGGAGATTTTCTTTAGAAGCATTTTGATAAACACAGTTGAGATGACTTTTAACACTTGAGCACAGCCAACTCTTAAAAGCCCATAACCTGCCTGTTGCATACAAAAGCTATGGACCTCACAAGGTTTCTACCTGTTTTACATTGTCAGTGAAGTACCGATGACATAGCAGGGGAGAGAAAAGGACACAAATTTTGATCTTTCAATGTTGACGTAAAAATAGAGCCTTGACAATAGTACCCTCTGGAAGGCTTCCAGGGTTTGGTACACAAGCTGACAAAGAACCTTGTTAAAATACAGTTGCAGAAGTAATGTAAGGCAGTGAGGGGATGATTTTTAGAAACCTTTGAAATATGCCAATCCTATAAAAAAGGGAATTTGACTTAAAAGTTATAAATGAGTTGAGGTTGTTGGTTTGGGGTTTGGTTTTGTTTTAATAAAGATTAGAGGGAATCTAACAAGGGAATAAGAGAAAACAGTCTGAGATGATTCATCCTCTAAGAGTAAAATCTTCATCCTCAAAAAAAGATAGAATTCAATAAACCTCAGATAGGAAACATCAAAGAATACTCTCACCCTAGAAATATGGACCTAAAAATAGACAACTAGATCAAAGGAAAACATGTGTTTATAACATACTAGAAGTCTATAAATACTGAAAAATCTATAAAATAAGATGAATGAACTGCAGGGACCTGATTTGAAGTGAGGGTATGGACATAATAAACATGGAAAAACTTGGACTGAGAAATAGATCACTTGTGTGCCTTGGGAAACAAGTAGATAACATTTAGGACTGACAGAGTAGAACAGGCTGCTAGAGAAAAGTTTCATAAGTTAAAGGAAGCTTAGAGTTAAATATAGTACATACACTAACTGTAACAATTATCATGCTTAGATTAAAGGAATATATTGTTCGGGTTATATTATATCATCATGTCTCCATGATAGTGATTCAGAAAAGCTAACATTAAGGCAACTACAAGGAAAGAAAAGACAATAATAATTGGACACTTTAATTAACCCTCAGATTATCTGGGAAAATGTAACAATGAGTTAGATAAAAAGTTACATAGTGAAATACCAAAATGGCCGCTTTGTGAAATAACCAGGAGGAGAATATGCATGGTTCAAAATGCAGTAGCTGAAGCTACAGCAGCACACTGTTTAAATAGTGTGCTCTCTTAGACTTCCCTAATTCAAAATCACAGTATGATTGAAAAGTTTTCCCTCCTCCCCAAACCACATCAGCTTCATATAAGAGAAACTTCTGGGTAAAAAAAAAAAAAAAACCCAACAAGAAAGCATAGTAAAAGCAAATTAGAATGAGTAATTAAAATGAAAAGACAAAATGCAGTGAGGAAGATTGGAATAGTTTTAGCCAGGATAGAGTTAACTTTCCTTGGGCTGAGAGGGAGCACAGCTAGAGAGCTGGGTCCTGATCGATCACTGGAACATTCCATGTCATGTGATGTCAAAGCTCAGCATATAGGCGGGCACATGCTCTCTCACGCCCGTTTTTTTGTTTTCAGTTTCCGGATCGTCTGGGCAGAGTTCTCTGGTGCGGTCAGATCGCTGCTGGGGACGGGCTCTGTATCAGTCACTGCTCAGTGAGCCACTACTGCATTTTACCCATTTTGTACTATTATTACTGTTGGTTTTGCTAGTAATTTTTTTTTTTTAATTTAACCTACAAATTTCTTCTTTTGTCCCTCCCCTATTTCACCGGGGGGGGGGGAGTAAACAACTGGCCAAGTGGCAATTTGCTACCAGCTGAGTTCAACCTACAATACTGCTTAAAAACATCATGCCAAAAGAAATGTACAACCTCCGGCAAAAAGGTGTTAAAAAAAAATCAAAAAACTAAAACCAGAACACACGGTTATATGGCAGAGTGAAGAAGGCTTTTATAGCATAAGAGCAACCACGCTGAGCCAGACCAAAGGTCGGCCAAGCCCCATGTCCCACTTCCATCAGTGATGACAAGCAGATTTTGAAGGAGGATCAAAATGATGAGGCATGCAGTAAATACTCTCTGAGGTCCCCAGAGATTTACTACTCAGGAGTTTCTTGAAACAGAAATAGCCTTTTAGTAGAACCAGGTCTCTGGTATTTCTGTCTAACATCTCAAAGGGGTATTTTCATCCATGAAGTAGTCCAGTTGCTTTTTCAATGCATGCAAACCTTTAGCATCCGAAATATCCTGAGCAGAATTCTTCTAAAGTGTAACCAGTGGAGATGCATCTGCCACCAACTTAACAACCAGGTTTAGCTCAGTTTTACTGAATAACCTGTTTTTCAACTGTAAGGGGGTATGTAAGTTAACACCTTACAAGATCGGAAACTAAAATACACAAACTGAAGTGAGAAGGTGACAATTAACAACACAGGCATCACAGAGAAAAATACTGACGTGTAACTACTAAGACTTATGGAAAAAGCATAGAATCTGCTTTTTGGCAACACCAAAGACCAACCCATGCCAGAGCACTACCACCATCCAACAGCTCATCCAGAGACTCCTTGCCCATCTCACAGGCCCATGAGTATAGGAATGGCAACTGTTAGTCCCTGTTGGGTGCACTAGCCGTTAAATAATTGCAGTATGCTTATAAGTGGTTCACACACTGCTTGCAGTGTCTTTTTGTGTACAATAAAGAATGCTGGAAGAAAAGTGACCTGGTGAGGGAAGGTTATCTACATATTATGTAGAGAACTACCTAATTTTTTTTTTTTTGCTTTGAACCTACCACCTGCTAACAGCATATGATACTCTCATTCTTGCTTTGGAAGAGAAAATGAACCATCTGTCTCTTTTTATCTTTTCCTTTTCCCTTATGATTGGACAGATTTCTGTCAAAGCCTTCCGTCAATTGTCACTTTTCAGACTGAATAGTCCTGGGCTATTTATGAATTCCTTTTACTGCCATTCTACATTTTTGATTATTCTCAGTGCCTTTCTGTGAACCTCTTCCAGTTCTGTTACATCCTTTCTTAGATTTTGGGATAACAGCTTTTTACACTGATATGATTATGTTTTCTGTTTTATTTTCTACTCTTTTCTTAATAATTCCTAACATTCAATTTACTTTTTTGACCACTGCTGAGCAGTGAGCTGACATTTTCATGGGGCTATTCATCATAACTCTAAGATCCCATTCCTGAATTATAGCAGCCAATACAGAGCACCTCACTAAAGAAGAAAGTATACTTTAAAAGTAGAATTTGTATCTAGACAAGGAAAATAACAAAAAAATAAGGTCTGTCATTTTAAATGTAAAAGCTGAAAAAAGAATGGGCTTCTAAATTAGCAAAACTAATAAAAATATATACACTGTGTTTGGCTTACATGGTAAGGTTTTGGTAGCGGGGGGGCTACAGGCATGGCTTCTGTGAGAAGATACCAAAAGCTTTCCCCATGTCCAACAGAACCAATGCCAATCAGCTGCAAGAGGGACCCACTGCTGGCCAAGGCCGAGCCCATCAGTGATGGTGGTACCACCTCTGTGATAACATATTTAAGAAGGGGAAAAATTTGCTGCATGACAGCAATTGCAGCTGGGAGAGAAGAGTGAGAATATGTGAGAGAAACAGCCCTGCAGCCACCAAGGTCGGTGAAGAAGGAGGGGCAGGAGGTGCTCCAGGCACCAAAGCAGAGATTCCCCTGCAGCCTGTGGTGCAGCCCATGGTGAGGCAGCTGTGCCCTGCAGCCCATGGAGGTTCATGGTGGAGTAGGTGGAGATGCCCTAAAGGAAGCTGCAGTCTGTGGAGAGCCCATACCAGAGCAGGCTCCTAGCAGGAGCTGCAGGCCATGGAGAGGAGTCCATGCTGAAGCAGTTAATGAAGAACTGCAGCCCATGGGAAAGACCCATGTTGGAGCAGGGGAAGACCATGAGGAGAAAAAGGCAGCAGAAATGAAGTGTTATGAACTGACCACAACACCATTCCCTGTCCTCTTGCACTGCTCAGGGGGAGGAGGTAGAGGAGTTAGCAGTGAAGTTGAGCCCAGGAAGAAAGGGGGGTGTGGGTGGAAGGTGGTTTTAGATTTGTTCTTATTTCTCATTATACTGCTCTGTTGGATAAATAAATTAAATTTACTTCCCCAAAGTCAAGTGTGTTTTGCCCATAACAGTAAACAGTGGGTGATCTGCTTGTCCTTATCTTGACCCACAAGCTTTTCAAACTTATTTTCTCCCCCTGTCCTGCTGAGGAGCAGATGATTGAGATGTAAAAAGAACAGAAAAGATGTGTCCACAGCAGAAAAACTGACTGAATATTTTGCATCAGTGTTCACTGTGGAAGTCGGAGGCAGATTTTCCTATGACATATGAGTCATGAAACAGTCTCAAACTAAAGTATCAGCGGAAGAGGTTTTAGCATAATTTAATGAAATGAAGAGTAAAATATCTACAGTACCATATGCTATTCATTTGAGAGCTCTGGAGGAACTCAAATAGTAAATTGTGTAATTGTTAACTGTGGTATATAATTTATTACTAAAATCACCATTAGTAAAGGAATAGAATTTGGCAAAAGTTACAGATTTAAAAATTGATCATTCAGGAAGATATCAGAAATTATAGGTCAGTATATTTGACTTTTGTAGTCTACAAATTTCTAGAAACTGTGGTAGATTTAGCAGAAACATGGAGCAATAAGACATAGAAAACAGTGCTATTGTAGAGGGGTTCTTGTAGAGGGAAATTGTACTTCACAAAACTTTTAGAGTTCTTTAAAGAATCAATAAGCATGTAGATAACCATGGTCTAATTGGTGTAGTGGTTTTGGATTTGAAAAAGCTTTTGACAAATTCCCGAATAAAGAGAGACGTCTATGATAAGGTGGCAAGAAACACTGTTTTCACAGTGGAAGGATATTGCCATTGATGTGGCTGAATTATTTGAATTATTTGAGCTAGGACTTGTGATGTTCAACAAAAGAGATATTCTGAGGAAAGGTGATGTGGAAAAGTTTGCTGATGACAAACTACTCGAGGTAGTCAAAAGTGAAAGTAATTGCAGAGGTTTGCAGAAAGAGCTCACATTGACTCACTCACATGACTGAGTGAATGAAGGAAGTTCAATGTCACTAAGTACAAAGCAATGCAAATGGAGAAAAAAAGATAACACATACACAGTTTGGGTCTTTAAATTACCTGTCTCTCATAGTAAAAGCTCTTGGATGGCTCAGTGAAAAGATCTATCATAGTCAAAAAGACATTAGGAAATTATTAAGAATTATAAAAGAAAAATGGAGAACAAAAGTGTCACTGTGCTACTGTATAAACCCATGCTGTATTAAAAACTTGAATACTCTCTGCAATTCTGGTCACCCAATTAAAAATTACATAGCAGATTTTTTCTTGAAAAGCTGCCCTTCCTACTTCCCAGTGACATGTTCAGATAAAATTAGAGAGGTTCTTCTCTTCACCTGTTCTCCTTAAATAAAAAGTCATTTCTGTGATAATGGAGTGAGCTGGACTAGACCTGAGGTGTGCCTGTCTATTTGATTTTATATCGGTTGATCTAAAAGAGGATATTACATCTCCCTGCAAATCTTGACTCTCTAACTCTCCCAAGGCCTTTGAAAAAATAACATAAAGAGCTTCCTAGCAGCCTCTACTTCTTATTGGTTAGCTGAGGAGAGAATCTGGGCTTCTTCTCTGAGCAACTTGTGGCCCACTTGTCCACACCTCATCACTGAAGGGCAAATTTCTATGTCCTCCAGAATCTGTTCCAAACTACATTTTAGGAGGCCTCTTCTAGCTTGGAATCTAATCTGAAACTTTTTTTCCTACTTCAAAATGAGTGAGATATGCATCTTGCTTTTCACCATCTATTATTATCAGAGAACTCTTCCCTTGACGGCTTTGCAGGAATATCTAGTTATAAACATTAATATCTTAGAAACACCCATCTGATCTAATATTGCAGAAAACAGGCATTGCTTTTAAGTATCTTTCATAGTGAGTAATCTACAAGCAGGCTCTATTTACAGCTGAAGTCAGTGTCCTTGTACCTTTTCCATTTAGGCTAAAGAGCAGTAAAAAGGTTTCATTCATCATAATCTTCATGCTACTAGGAACAGAGGAACAAGAATTGTTTCTGGACTCTTTTGAAACAGAGATGGAAGAAAAATCTTTGTCCTAAAGCATGTTGAAGTACTAACACATTGTAAATTCAGATACAGATCAGGTGAATTATGGGACTCTAGGTACAAAATGAATGCACTAGCATTCATCTGTAGTTTGTGTCTTTACAGATAGAAGTGCATGAATAATCTCTTAACAGAGAAAAAAATGAAGGGCTAAAGTAGGAGTCTCATGTTTGTTTCCTCACTTTAATGACGAAACCAGAAAAGGGGTAGAAATGTCACTGAGTTCAATGTGATGGATTGGTCTATATGCCTGAACATTAGGAACAAGACACCCTCAATATCTGAAAGAAGACTGCCTAGAATGTAAACATTAGATAGAATTGAAATCGGCAGTTTCCATGGGCCCCCTACCAAGAGAATGCACAGGGGGTGTACATGCTTTATTGCTTGACACTCATGCATAAAGACAACACAGCTTCTGCAATCTAAGTGAATGTCCTTAGCTTTAATGTTCCATTGAAATTTTGCTGAAATGTAAAACATATTTCAAAGGAACAAAACATTTTCTCAAGCAGAGATTATTTGACTGAGATTTTTCTCTTATGGAAGATAATTCCTAGAATAGACATATATTGGAAAAGCCAAACTGCTAGGGTCACCGCTGGTACCACAAAAATATTCAAAGCAACCTTCCAACATCAAAGTACATACGTAGTTGAACTGCTCATTCAAGCCATGACAGCAATGCTGCAATAGCTGCACCCATGCAGCACCCCTCACAGACTGTGATGGAATCAGATTTCACTGATCTTTGTCTTTGTCACAATATAATCCTGAATCAATTGTACTGGCACAACTAAGCGGTGTCAAAGGGCTGCACACGAGTAAGAAGAATTGGCTGAAGGTGGTGGCAGTCTGAGCTTTTTAAACCAACTTTGCTCACAGAGGCAAATTTTCATGGAACTGCAGATGATCTACATAAGAATGGAGAATCAGGCTCATATTTGTTTGAAGAACTGTAGGAAGGATTTTGCCTCACCTTTTTTTTTTTTTTTTTTAAGAAAGTGCATCGACTAAAATATCTCTCTTCATAAAATGGATTTTTGTCCATGCAGTAGTTAGCCTTAGAGCATGATTAGTATCACAAAAAGCAGTGCAGTTCTGAACAGAGTCTCTTTCAAAAACAGAAGGTATGTGCAATCTGACAAGATCCTTGCAGCGTCCACCTTGTACAGAACTCACAGGGAGAAATACGCATTTAAAAAACAATTTGGTTTACAAATTGAAATAAAATACTTCAGACAATTTTTCTGGAGAAACAACGAGGGACAAAATACAGGTCTGTAAGAAGAAACTGCTGGGCAAAATTAAAGGAAACACATAAAAATGAATCCCCATTAACAACTATCTATGAGATACCTCTAGTCATATCTCATGTTTTAATATGATAGCATAACTATTCCAGTATCAAGCTTGAATCATCATCTAAACAACCGTGCCATGATAATACTTTCAGTGTTTCTCACTCAGTATGTAGGACAAGTACTTCATAAGCAGTTCATAAAAAGAAGACAAATGTGAATTTTGTAAGCATTGTATGGCCTTTTTCACAATCTTTCAGCTCTGTAGCTAAGTACTTTGTTCATATTTCAGGCCAACTGCAATGAGTATGTGTTGTTTTGAAGGGTTTTTTTCCCCTTTTTCATGTCGTTTTAAATCTTCCTTTGTGACTCTTTAAAAGTTCAAAGATCTCTTGTAGCTGTTAAGTATCATCTGCCAACATCCATCTACTTCAACCACTCCCAATTCTTTAGGAGGAAAGCTTGCTTCTTTCTGGGAGTCTCACTCCAGAATAAAACTGGGTTAAAAAGTCCCGTGAGTGACAGAGATGTAGAAGCTGCAATCTTGCTCTGCTGGTTGTTCTCAGTACAAAGGCTGAATTTCAGCCTATTCACATTTAGGTGCTAAGATAGACAGGTTCTCCCTCTGGAGGCTTTCAAAGACATCTGCTGTTCTCCCTTCACTATATAGGAATCTTTGTCATATACCATAGCAGAATTAGGTATAAAAAATTGTCCAAGTTTTGTGTTTATGCCACTCAAACTGGATCCCAGATGAAACTTTTTTTCTTTTGTAAAGAGAGGGAAATCTTCCTCTAAAACAAAATTTCTCCATGGAAACTGAGAAGCTTTGCATTCTTTTCTGTTTGGAGTTTTTAATTTTATTTCATACAAATTTACACTGCAGATACTATAAAATATATTGCATATCAATCTGAGTTTTCAGCATTAAGCAATACTTTAGTATATTCTGCTAAACATTTTGGAAGCAACTGTTTAAAATAATTTAACACCTTCTCTCTGAATTTGTTCTTGTATTTATTTTTTTATAAGTTTATGTGACCTAATTTTTACAAATAATTTTTAAATAAATTGATAATTTAAATTAAGAACATAAAGGCACCTTTGAGTGTCGCTACAGTCAGGGTACAGGTAGACAGTAACCTTTGGGTTATGTGAAACAATTTTTGGACAATTTGGAAAAATGAAGTGACTAGAATAGCAACCCTGATACAAATTAAGCCCTCTTTCCAGAGACGTCCTAGAAGCAATTCTGTGACCAGCCAACTCTCAGGAAGACCACTGAGAGTGGTAACAAATAACACACAACCCTGGTTTTTAGATCATTTTGCTCAATACCATAGTGATACAGATACTGACAGGAGATTAATCCTTCTACCCCCAAATGAGAAAATTGGGCTGCTGAAGTAGATTCTGGCTGTAGGCCTCCATACTAACAAAGACGATACTCCTCCTGGTGATATGTGAATATTATGAGAATTAGTTAAACATCACTTTCCTGCTATGTTTACAACTGACTGTGCTACTGCAAGGAACATTGCCAGAGTAATACAAACAGGTCTGCCCACTGCTGGGATTAGTTTCAGCAAACTGTTTCTCTTGTGCATCCAACTACGAAACATTTATGATATGCAAGTATAAAGGAACTGTCAAACTAGGTAAAATGGGGCAGCAAAGACATTTGTTAGGAACATTGTTCTTGTCATTATGGGTACCTTATTGCGAAAATGAGGATATTATGTTCTTTATTTGATCCCTAAAATTAACTTCTAATGCTTTGACAAAGGAGACTGCAAAACACAAGAAGTAGCTGAAGAAATGTGGTTAAAAGGCAACATACCAATGGTTACCCTATGCCAATTGCATGTGGAGAAAAGTAAGAGTGCATGGGTAACAGAACTGTGTTTTGCTATTAGAAGACTAGCACAAAAAGAAACAAAATCTGATATCTGTGCTCCTATTAATTAATACCTTAGTCCTTGGAAATTTCTATTGTTTTTAATGACGTTGCTTATAAAATAGGTTGTTCCCCTTATGGTACGAGTCAGGGTGGCAGAGTCTGTCTTAAAATGAATATGGCCTTGTAATATGTAAATAAGTTAGAAACTGCTTTTATAGACAGCTCAAAAATTATCAGGGAAGCCAGAACTCTACTAAATGATGTATGTTTTGTTTCTCCCACACTGTTTTTATCAAGTTTGATGTATTCAGCCTACAGCTGTAACATGACAATACCATGAAACACGGACTTCATCTTCATTCTTACTTATGTGATGATTTATCCAGGGAACAGGAAAATGCTTGTTACAGATTTATTTATTGATTTCCTTCCATTTCAACTAATAAAAATCAGTATGTTTTCTGTAATATTGCCAAAAGTTGTCTCTGAATTGGGTTAATTTTATCACAAATACTCAGTATCCACAGTAAGGATACCCTCATTCAAAGACTTTCCTAAAATATTTGAGTTCATAAAGGGAGTAAGATTTGAGAGTTGAAATCCCTAATGCCAAATCCTGGATGGACCATTCAACCGTGATTTCCAAGAACAGACGTAACACACACTTTCAGCACTTCAGGTGTTTTATTTTCTGAATTCCCATAGGTTCTCTCCCTCTTTCTCTTTGAGAGGAGGTTGGTGTGACCTGGCCCTCCCTGTCACAGCTGTCTGAGCTCTGCCAGTAAGTGACAGACTGTTCACCTAGTTAGTAAAATGAGCTTCATTTCTAAATGATACAGTTTTCCTTTCTGAAAGCATATTCAATACAAGGTCAATAGAAACACTTTGGAGGTTCACAGTTCATTAGGGAAATCAGCAGAAGGGCTTGCTGCAGCTGGAGTTTATTTTAAATCATACTGGCATCTGTGAAGCAACAGCATCAAAAAATTATTGTTGTCAACAATGCTCTGCGTTTGCTGTGGTCACCTTCCAGGGAATTGATCCAAATGAGCAAGCCAGCCACTCAAGAGTTTTATTTCAAAGCTATGCTCCCAGGGAAATGATATGTGGTGACAGAAAATGTTGGACCAGATTTTCAACTGGTGTAAATCAGTATAACATGTAGGTTTTAAGACCTCAAGCTAGTTTGACATGAGTAGAAATAAGCCAATTTACAGCAGCTGAGAGTCTAACTTACAGTCTCACTCTGGACAGTGCAATACCATATATTTTAGTTTAGTTTCACTTAGTTTAGAGTTAATGTGAACAATAACTCAATATCCTCTATTCATTTTTGTTCTCTGCCCACACTATCATCTGCAAGTTTTACTTTTTCTCCTGCTACCATAGAAATGCACCATCTGTTGCAAAGAATATTTACTATTCAACTTTTAACTGTCTCTGTTGCCATATTGAGGTCAGCGTGTGGTTT
This sequence comes from Strix aluco, assembly GCF_031877795.1. Classification (NCBI taxonomy): domain Eukaryota; kingdom Metazoa; phylum Chordata; class Aves; order Strigiformes; family Strigidae; genus Strix; species Strix aluco. The sequence goes on from NC_133932.1 coordinate 124,942,289, forward strand.
CTGGGTCAAAATCCTTGGGTAAAAGAATTATGTGAGATAAATATGAATGTAAGAAAAATCCATATTATTTCTAAATTTCTACAGCATGGAAGGAGGGAACCCCTCATTTACTACCCCACAGACCACCCCATGCTGCGCTGCTCAACTGAAAAACCTTTTCCCCAGAGCTGTGCTCTCAAATTCCCCCCCCCCCTTTTTTTTTTTTTTTTGAGGCAGCTGCCTCTCATTTCTTCTCACATTTGCTGGCATCTGGATTTATTTGTTTATTGTGGCACCTGATTCCCTCACTCATAACAACTGCTCTCTGTAAAGAGATTAATTGATAAAAATGCATAATTCAACCACAATGCAAATGCCAGGCTCTCACGGGTTCCTCTTGCCTTGCCTGGATCTCTTTTGCCATGTTAAGTTGAGATTGCGTGTCATGCCAAGAAACAGAGCAGCACTACAGCATCACTGCAGAGAGGAAAAGGCGCTTTATTTGACCTTCACCACATGTCACTTGCAACATATTCCTGGTTTTCTTGTGGGTCTTTGCTTCCTAATGACAGTCATTGCTAGGTAGGGTTTCTCTATGTCACCTCACTCGGAAATATTTTCCAGTTCCCCAGGTGTGTGCCCAGCTCCACGTCAGAATAAAACATGCAGGTACACCAAGTCCTCTCCCCTACAGCTGCATGCCCTGATCTCCAATGAGAGGGAATTTGGACATGACAGAAACCACACCATGCTCCAAACAGGTGCCAGTCTGGATATTTAGGGAGACCAGAGACCCAATGTGCACTAGGGCACTCATCAAAGTAGATGTCTCTGCAGAGCTTTGGTATCTTTCAGCAAGCTGATTGCTGCTCTGTGACAGGGCTAAAACTGTACATAGTCTCAGTGGTATGAGGTATCTGTGGAAAAAGCAACGTAGTCCCCACGGAGGTTTTACTGCTGCTAGCTACACAGCTTCAGCACTTTCTTTTCTACCTCGATATATTGAAATATACACTGAGTGAACTGGCCAACCGCCAGGAGACAGGCTGCTAGAAGTATTTTAGCTTATGGAATACAGACCTGCACAGCAACTTGGGGAAAAGATACAGAGCAGTCATGCCTTGTGAAGCAGAACTCCAGTGTCTAACAAAATCACAGTTTTCCTGAATGCGTCAGGGATAGATGGTAATTAAACAGTTCATGACCCAGTGATAAGAACATTATACTTAGCTGAGGACACCACATGTTCACTAATATTAGAAGATTAACTCTAGCAGAAGAGATACATCTCTATATCTTAGTTCATGGGATAAACACATATGTCTTTGCTCTAAAATGTGCAGAAAACAGTTTTGTTTCTACATCCTGAGCAAGCAGATATTGGCACTGACTGCTCAGCATCTACCTAAGCCAATCATCCTCAATGTAGTTATAAGGAGTTGTCCTCCAGGAAACTTGCATCTAGTATATATGTGATCTGAACTAGAAATAGTACTTGGGTCTACAGCTTACTACACAGATCCAAGCCCTCTCTCTTTCTTCCATTTAAAAGCATGATCTTTTGGTATGGTCTCTGGTTGTTGGCAGACACTATAAAACAATGCTACAGGTTTGGGTCACATCACACATGTTTAGTGCATTCTTCTCTTTCCCTTGATTTCCTTCTCATTTTCTTTATCATGTTTAATCTCTTACATGATTCCTCTATCTCTTTTCTTCAAGCTGCTTGTGGGTGTCTCTATGCAGGCCATTCAAAGTGGGTGAATCCCAGTGATCTTCTGAACTGACTCTACAAAGGAAAGTATCTCTCTTCTCATTTTCCATATACCTCATGTTGTTTCTTGACTAAAACTAAAGACTAACCTCTCAGGCTTGTTTTAATCCTTAAAAAGTACAACTGCAGCAGTGATCTTTGTAGAAATAAACAGAGATAAGCCTACTTTGAGGAAGTGAGGGGATTAGTTGAACATCTCTGAATGGCTAAACCACTTAAAATCAGTAATTGTAGTGTACCCATCATGTGCTCATTGTCCTACTATGTGCCAGGAAAGACAGAGTCAAAATAAATATGGACAAAACGTTATTCCTTAATCAGTCTCTCTTTTTCACTACATACATATGATTGGTTGGTTGTATAGCAGAGTTCCTGCAGAATTGCATGGAATCCAGAGCATTTGCTTACCCAGAGTGGAAGAAGTTCACACAGCTGCTGAAAATCACAGATACCAGACTCAGATACAGCTTGTTATAGTTTGCCCTGCTTCATGAGAATAACCTCCATGAATTATTTTGACCAACACCATTTTAAGCTAGCACAGCTAAATCATTTCTGCTTTGAAAGCCTAGCAAATAATTCATTCGTCTCTCAGCAGGTATTCAGAAAAGAGATTTTCTTGACATGCTAAGCAATATATTATCGTCAGTACTATCACTGCCCTCTCACTGAAAAGAAGCAATGAGCAGATTTTGGTGCCTGGACTGGGAAATCTTGCTTTCAGGTTTGGTAAAGGTCATTTTAATGTAAAAATAAACAACCAGATGGTAACCTGCTCTCAGAGAAGCATGTTATTTATCAGATTATTTGTTTTCAATACACTTTCTTCTGTGGATTATCATTGACAGTCTTCTTGAAAACTGTGTTTGAAATGAAGATTACACTGGGATTTTTAGTAACATGACTTTTCCCATTCCTTTCAGACACTGATATTCTAGCATTAAAGCACGCCAAGAGAGAACGTAGATGGTATAATTGTGGCAGTAAGTGAAATTCTTTTAAACCAAAATACATCATAGCCAAACTGTTAGTTCAACATCCTGTAGTTTTAGACAAATTAGACAGGATTTTTGGAGAAGTGGATCCAAAAAAAGGAATCTGTCTTTTAGTGGGCCCAGTGCAAACCAGATTTGGAAACAGCTTTTAGTAATTGGTAGAATAAGGTTCTGGATAGCCTTCTTGTGGATGTTGTGGAGGAAAGCATAAAACTCATACTGAGTTTAATAATTTCATGCATGAGATTATATGACTTGGTTGACTGCAATATCAGCAGCTAAAATTTGCCAATCTAGAAGATCCTTCTCAGTCTTATGTTCCTTTTAAATTACTAGGAATAGGATTTTACTCTTCTCCAAACCAGTAGAAATGTCATTTTATTTTGCTGAATACAGTGAAATTATTTTCAGCCTACATGTATGGGGTCAAATATGCAGATTTTTACCGATGATGACAGCTTCATGAAAACTGTGTTGAGCTTTGGAAAAAAAGTTGGTGAGTTTAAATTAGTCCCCTGGAGACTTTTTATTAGTCCCCTGGAGCTGGAAAAAAAAAAAAAAAAAAAAAAAATTACTTAGAAATTTGACATGTAAGAAGCACAAGTAATCTATATAACAGGAAAAGGTATTCAGCTTACCAGTACTGAAGAGTAGAGTGAAGTTTCCTTAGATTTCAGGACTTGCAGTGCTGGTCTAAGCTGTGTTTTCAGACAAATACACCTTTTATTTCCCTGGGGAAATTGTGTCATACAGCTGAATACATTGAGAAAGTAAGGAACTACTCTGCCAAGCAGTTATGACACAGCAGTCAGGGAGTGAAAGCAACAGTCTGGGGCACTATGGATTTTCATAACCACTAAATCTAAATGGTCACTGAGCAGAAGTTTGAGAACATGATGTTTTCATTTGATTATCAAATAGTGGAGATTAGATAGTGACAATTATGTGGGATCTAAATGCCTAGATCATCCTGTGAGTTTTAGTCCATAGTGTATGGACATATAAAGCATAGTTATAAGCTTGTACATAGTCATATATTAAGTTTCTCATAAGGCAGTTTATTCTGTAACAGTCTAAAAACTTTTGTATGAGAAGCTGTCATAAAGGCTTGTCATAATTATTATAACCAACGTATAAGCTGTTGATTTATCTGCTCATCCCTTTTTCTTTGTGGTACGTTTACGCATGTACAGAACAGATACAGTATACTAGCCTGTTACACTATGAAGAATATTTGAAGCTGTAATTGGATACAGGTGCACACATAGAGAGAAAGAAAGAAAGCAGAGAAAATATCATCCCAAAGCAAAATGTGTTTGAAAACAGGTAATGAGAATATTCACAGAACCTGAAGCTTTTGAAGTGCCAGTGACAGCTTTACTTTTAATCATAAGGACATTCTAGTGTTGTTTCTACAAACCTCTGCTTTGATATTTTACTACCTCGCTTCTTGTTTATCCTACCACCATTTGTCTATCTCTAGACTGAGCTCTGCAGAGCATCTCACTATGTGTTTGTTTAATAATAAGGATCCCAATCTCAGATGAAGCTTCTAGTCACTGCTAGAAGAGAGCAATAATGATTTTGCATTCACTTCAGAAACACATGTAGTAGCAATAGTTCAACATTTTTGCTTCTTTGCAGGAGGCAACATACCACTGTGGGACAATTTCTTTTCTTTTCATGCTCTGTTCCTGTACTTCCCCAGTGCAATGCACACTTTTCCCATGTTGTCTCAATAGAGGCTGTTTACTGGGACTAACTTAATCTAGCTGAATCATTCCCCTCAACACCAATTAAAATTCATAGCCACTGCTGAGAACAGAATTTTAATCCAGGAAGCAAGTGGCTGGTTGATTACTTCTATGTGACATATCTTTAAAGCAATGCAGAACTAGAAAGACCACCCTTCCTAAGCATAGTAACCACTTTTTTAATGGGTCTTTGATCCTTATAATATGTAAGCTTTAACATAGCAGAAGGCAACACTGCTCTCCTGAAACAGTCATATTTGTTTCCTCTTGCACTTCAGCCCCCAGCTATTCTACTCAAAGGGATCAGAAGGCACAGCTGATCATTTGAGATACAGAAGGCCATAACAAATGGTGGGTTTATGTCTTTCAAATGGTAGGCAAGAGAGTTGGGATATGGTTTCCCAAGTCAAAAATACTTTTTCTAATAGTATAATTTGGATTTAAAGGGATCCTTTAATGGGCCATCCAGTTTATCCTTTTACATTATATCAGTTATTCACTTGATAGTTAAATTACCAGGCCAGGAGTCAGAAGGTGTGCATTCAGTATGGGGTTTGCCTCAGACTTTCACTATGACACTGAGGATTGCTGCAATACTCCACGTGTCAAGTTCCGTAACTCTGGAACAGGGACTGTGAGACTATATTTTTTCCGTTGCACCTAGGAGATAAAGAGTATATGTAGGGGGTACAGCAACAGAGTAAATCTTGCCATATTACCTCTCTGAACTAATCTGAGTGCTACTGCAATACCAAGAATAACAAAACAATCTGATTAAAACCAGAAACAGAATTTTTGAGCTCATACAACATAATAGTTAAAATCAGTTGTGAGGGCCAAGAATTAAGATGATCTGTGTAACAATCTATTATAATTGATAAAACTGTGAGTAGAACCTTAAAGTGTTTAATATTAGGTTGTGACTGATGCTTTGATTATGTCAGGACTGGCCTCTAGTCTGAGATCCTGAAGTATTAGCTTTGCACATCAGTATGCTTACCTGTTTTGTTTTCTGAATTACAACAGAAAAGCACTTGCAAACATACAGTAGATTCAGATTAAAAACTTACTGCATAACACATCCAACAAAGTTCCCATGCCTGTGGACTGCAGCAGAAAACTAGAGGTAACTGTACAGAATATCTCATCACCAGACAAGGAATCAAAACATTATACAAATATATTTTTTTAATTATTTTTTTAATTTAATGCTTATACTTCTGACAACTTCATTCATATGCTGAGAATCACAGGCAAGAAGCCATCTGGTTTTGTGTCAGTGATTCAAACTTAAACATTCCTTTAAAGTGGCTTGAATGATGAGGCAGAAGTTAACCAGCAGATAGGGGTCAAGACACTTTCTAACTGAAAACTAGAATCATGACCCCAGCTGAGCAAACCTGCACACAATATTCTGGACTTGAAAAACATAAGTGGACATTCAAAAAACTCTGAATCAGCATTCCTTTTAACTTCTCTTTTTTTTTTTTTTTTTTTTCTCTGATATGGTTTTATCATATCAGGTATGCATCAGTTCAGGTAGAGGTATGCTACCATCCCCTAGGGAAGTTTCCTGTAATCTTGAGATGTATTCTATGACTATTAAAATATCCTACTAACCTTCTTACTCAGACAGTGAGAAAATGTATTGAATAAATCCCTATGTTCGTCATATATGCTGAAAGAGCCAGACTGATTTATCATTGCCTTGACTCCAATATAATGATTTACTCCAGCTCAAACTGAGTGTGAAATGGTATCACTCTGATTTTGAGTGATTTTGGTATTACGTTAGTTTGCATGCACGATGGCACACATTTTCACTGAATATATTTAATTCTTTCGATTGTCTTGCCTACATATCTAAACACAATGTTTCTTACTAAAACCAAGACCCCACAAGCACAAACTTCAGTCTCATGGTTACTGAACCTTTTAACTAGTGTTATTCACCAAAGAGAACCATATTGCCATCCATGTTGAAGTGATACTTTCCTGCATTATCTTAAAATTTACACCAAACTCTCTTTACATCCAGATTTCAAAACAATCTTCAGAATACAAAATGCAAGTCCATAGGACTCTCCAAAGGCATGCAATGAAAACAATATAAATAAAACAGTTAAATGTAAAAGATAGATCAATATTGTAATTATAATTTATTATCATTTATTATTTATAAAATAAGATAAGCACACTGAGCTGAATTCAGGCCCCTGCAACTCCATTGATTTCAGGGATACATTTGGTGAGATAAATTTGTATAATTTGTATATAAGTTATCAGCTTTATTTCTTTGTTCTCCTTCATTTCATAGATCCGGGATTTTGTTTAATCTTGTCTCTCTTCCTCTGCACTAACATTACAATTTTGAATTTACTTCTCCAGACAAAGTCCTTGTTCACTTTTTCTTGTTTAGGTCTTCCTCATTGTATCTGCCTTTTCTGGCCTCTTTGTATTTCGTTTCATCCTTTTCCTTTCCCCCTGTGTCTTAGAAAATCTTTCAAATATGTTTTTCTTCCTTGATAGTTTCTAAGCTTTTCTTGCATCTCTATCTATTGCTCTCCATTTCAAGGCTCTGAACAACCAATCATCCATCCCATCACTCCAAGTCTCTTGATGCTTTGTCCAAGATTATTTCTTAATTATCTTGACTACTGACAGTTCTGTGTCTGGTGTCATGCTGCCTTTACCTTTCAGTTCAGTGTAGAGGCCAACTATTTCCTTATGATAGATATGCCTGCCTGGTGTCTGCCTGTGCTGCCCACTTCTACCCATAGTCTCTGAAAAAGTGCATTCATCCAGTTGCTAGGTAATAGACCTGATAATAATCCAGAGCCACTGTATACAGGCATTTGTGCAGGTTCCCACAGATGCACAGACCTATTGTTATAAGCACCACAGTTTTAACTGAATATATCAGGTCTACTGAACACAATCAGAAGGTGTATTAATTATTAATCATATCTAAAGTCAGCTGGGTTTAAATTAAAAAAAAAAAAAAAAAAAAACAAACCAAAACCAGATGGTAAGCCTAAGTCTATCCATGGTGGCAAAGAAGAGACTAAGGGGAAGCAGGAACATTAACAGCAGCATAGGGATTCATTCAGAGTAGTTACAAAAACAACAGACCCGAAGTCTCAGTAGAGACAGATGACTTGCTATAGATGCAGTCCCTGCAGTCCCTGCAGACCGGATATCAGGAAAAAATTCTCCAGACAGGTAGCGCAGCACAGGAATAGTTTACCCAGATTTGGCGTGGAATCTCTATCCTTGGAAGTTTTCAAGACTTGGCTAGAGAAAGCAATGGCTGATGTCATCTAGCATTGGCAGTGGTCCTGCTTCAAAATGGATCTTGTACATGACCTCCAGAAATTCCTTCCAAAGAGCATTTCTATGATTCTATGAAAATCAGAGAAAAGATGTTCTATAAAGTAGAAAGGACCCCTTACCTCAAAGACCCTACAACATAACCAGAAATAGAATACACAGGGAGAAGGGCTTCTATGCAAGGTGCAAAGTACAGGGAAAAAACACCAAGTTTTCTCCTGCGTTGTAGAAAAAGGTTTATTTTCATATTTCTTTTGTTGAACTCATCCATAGAGAAATTGGACTTCTGTCTGAAGAAAAGATAGAATCATAAAATAACTTAGGTTGGAAAAGACTTTTAAGATCGAGTCCAACTATAAACCTAACACTGCCAAGTCCACCACTAAACCATGTCCCTAAGCACCACATCTAAAGGTCTTTTAAATACCTTCAGGGATGGTGACTCAACCACTTCTGTGGGCAGCCTGTTCCAATGCTTGACAACCCTTTCAGTGAAAAAATTTTTTCTAATATCCAATCTAAACCTCTCCCTGGCGCAACTTGAGGCCATTTTGTCTTGTCCTATCACTTGTTACTTGGGAAAAGAGACCGACACCCACCTCACTACAACCTCCAGATATCCTGGTGTTATCTTAGAACAAAAAATTTAGTCTTTAGAAAAAAAGAAAAAATATCTGGCAATGCTTTCCTGGTGACTTACAGGAGCTGTATTCAGAATTAATCAGGACCCTTTTCTTCTTCATCAAAGTTAATGACCATGACTCATCTGCCATGATAGGTCTTTTTCTATGAAGAGACATGTGGTCTGGCTAGTGCTAGAGGATAAAAAGAAACATAGGTTCTATTGTGAGGAAGTTGGAATAAATTCTTGCACTATGTAGAAGATGATCAGTTTGCTTGGATAAAGTATATGGAATGGATAAAATCATCTCATCTCACACACAAAGTCTCTGAAGAATTTCTGAGCAGCACAGGTAACTCAGGATGAAACTAGCCAAATAAAAGTCCTTGACTGTGTTGTGGTTTAAGCCCAGAAGGCAACTGAGCACCACATGGCTGCTTGCTCACTCCTCCTCACCCCAGTGGGATTGGGAGGAGAAAACATGACAAAAGGCTCAGGGATCAAGACAAGGTCAGAGAGGGATGACTCACCAATCATGGTCATGGACAAAAGACAGACTCATTAGGGGAAGAAAAAGAACATCAATTTATTTTGAACAACATCACCATCAACATTAATTTACCAATCAGAGTAGGACAGTGAGAAATACAACTACATATTAAAAACACCTTCTCCCCACCCCTCCCTTCTTCTTGGTTTCAGCTTTGCTCTGGATTTCTCTACCTCCTTCCCCTGAACTGTGCAGGGGACAGGGAATGGGAATTGCAGACAGTTCATCACACATTGTCTCTGTTGCTCCTTCCTCATCAGGGGGAGGACTCCTCACACTCTTCCCCTGCCGCAGCATGGGGTCCCTCGTATGTGAGACAGTCCTCCACAGACTTCTTCAATGTGGATCTTTCCCATGGGCTGCAGTTCTTCATGAATGGCTCCAGGGTGGGTCCTTTCCACAGGCTGCAGTCCTCACAGCAACAGACTTCTCCAGCATGGACTTCCCTCAGAGTCATGGCCTTCCTTGGGCACAGCCACTCGTTCCAGTGTGGGGTCCTCCACGGGCTACAGGTGGGCATCTGCTCCACCGTGGACCAACATGGGCTGCAGGGGCACAGCCTGCCCTCTCGCCATGGGCTGCAGGGGAGTCTCTGCTCCAGCACACTTACCCCCCCTCCTCCTACTTCACTGACCTTGGTGTCTGCATAGGTGTTTACCTCACTCCTCCTCCTTACTTTGCTGCAGGTTCTTAAATATGTTGTCACAGAGACACTACCACTGTCACTAACTGGCTTGGTCTTGTCCAGAAGTGCGACTGTCTTGGAGCCAGGGAAGCTTCGAACAGCTTCTCACAGGAACCACCCCTGTAGCCCTTCCCCCATTACCAAGACTCTGCCACACAAACCCAGTACAAATTGGAAGAATGGAAGCTACAAAAATTAGTAGATCTAAGCAATCTAGAAACATAAGACAACATTTAAATAAGCCTGCACTGACAACTGAAAGCAGAAGAAAGAAAGCAAGCAGCTTTACTAGTACTACTACTAGAAATTTTTGATATTTTTTAGTAAACTTGTACAGACATGGCTAATTATGGGACCATTTGTGAACGTGGAGGAGGAATATACTTCACATAAAAATGAGACAAAAAGAACTAAAAAAGACTGCCAAAAAGTGCACAGTTAGGTTAATGGGCTCACAACTCTAGAAAAATTGGAGATTTGGTGACTCCTTTAAACAGTGATCTGTTTGTGAATATAAAAAATAACACAGCTGGCCAAAAAATCAAACTGGTAGTGCCTCTGCGTAAAGAGGAGCAGCTGACATTGGATATAAATCTTGGAAAAAATTCTGCTCCTGAAGTATAGGATGGATCTTCCTGGGAAGCAGAAATAATTGGTTGAAAGCCTTCAGTCTGAGATAGATAGGTTTAAAATGCTGCTCTTTTATTTCCTAAGTAATTTCCCAAGCCACTGGGATAATGTATAAAGGAAAGCAACACTTTGGGCAGTTACTTTCAGACCTCTTCACCAAACAAGTCTGTCAGCTCTGGCCTGAGCTTGTTGCCTGTTCAGACACTGCTGAGATGCCTAATGATCCTTACTGGCCGTTTCTCATCAGTGTTGTGCTCAGTGCATGGTGGCACTGCTTACTCTGCAAGCACATTTAGGCAACATACAAGCCCAGTGCATAGAATTGAGGTTTCTGAAGCCTGTAGAGGTGAGATGTCTGCTGCCTACACCAGATAAAATTTATACGACTTCCACCTACAGTCCCTAACTTCTGGGGTAAGTTACGAACCTTGTAAAAAAAGTCAACCTAATGAAAATAGTACCAGGATAGAGAGCCATAAAGAGGAATAATTAAAACATAAACCTTATACCACAAACCAAAACAGAGCAAGTGACAGAATGAGCACACAGAGGGAAAGATAAAGGTCTTTTAATCAAAACAGATTGACATTAAATGAAAGAATTTTTAAAAAGCCAAATAAAGAACTTTAAATGAAAAGTAAGGGGAAAAGCAACAACTCTGTGCTGCCTCTGAAGAAGTCAGGAATAAAAACCACAAGGAACAAGTGAGCAAATATAAATCTTTAAGGAAAACAAAAGACAAATGGATAAGAGGAGCCTACAAAAATAGATTCCTAATGCTTTTTTACTTTATGGAAGAGTGGGACAGATATTTATCTGATTTTTTATTAGTTTAACTCCTGTGCCACAATGGTGCAGAAGGATACCATTTTCTTTGCTTAAACCTGACAGCAAATGGAGGGACTGAGTGTGATACTGAAGATTAAGAGCATGCTTTTCATCACATGGGTGCACTGAGGTCCTTGAAACAAGCTGAGTAAGAGCTTCACATATTTTTTCCTTGTTTTAGATGTGTGACTAAATAGGTTACTGGCCCTCACAGCTGCTGGTTGCTGGTCACTTCCCCTTGCAGACCTTACCACCCTCTGTTGTCTGCCAGCTCAGTAACTAGTAAGGAATTAAAACTACTCAGCATATTTAAATGCTAAATTCTGTAATCTACTGCCTTTTTTTTTCTTTCTTTTTTTTTTTTTCCACTTTTTTTAAGTGAAACAGAGTAGAAAATGACAAATCAAGCAGATTGGAAATGTGGTAACCTCCAGCAGGAAGCAGGAGCAAGTAGAAGTTGCTTTTTAAGCTGGTATTACTGTATCCAGAAGCAAATTGTAAGCAAGTTGTTCTTTGTGTGAGTGGCAAGGGCTGATTGTAAAGCTAGATTTTCCCAGCCCATATTCCTGTGCAGGTAACATTTTCTCAACAGGAAGAGGGTGGAGGAAGCATTGAAAATAGACTTCGTAGAACCAAGAACTTGAACGGACCCTGTACTCACTGCAAGGAGCAAGCAGAGCAGGTATGTCTCAAAGATTTAACTGTGAAAGAGTGCTAACCGCAGGCCTTTTCAGAGCCATAACTGGGCTTAATATTGGCATAGCCAGCATATGCAGTGGTAGGAAAATTGACTCAGCAGACCATAAAGTGCTCTAGCTCTAAGGTTAATGCAGTCATACCAACATGGCATTTTGACCACCTCTGCAAGCCTAGCAAAGATCCTTGATGCACCAGTCCATGTGAAATTGTAACTTAGACATAGGAAGGCAAGGCTGGATGTAGTAAAATTATAAAATTATCTGTCACTATGAAAAGCGTTGAACCTCATCATCATGATCATAAAGGAGGATGAACCTTACAAATGCACCAATATACTGATCAGTGTTTAATGAAACAAGTCAAATGATCATGAAAGATGCCAGTCCCAGACCAAATTACTGATCCTGAGAAGTACTCTGTTCTGCCAGAGACTACTTTTCCTGCCTGTCTGTGGACTATGAGACATGTTAAAATCTGCCTTAGAAGGTATTCAGAAGAAATGCAGGTTATTAACATCTTACTGTTGCTACATGGCAATCTTGCCATTGTGCAAAATATGAACAGGACCTGCTTCCATATTCCATCAGTCTTATTCATATTAAAGAGCAGTACCTTCTCCCAACACTGAGAAGTGACTCATATGAGTAATGCTAATAGAGTCACTGGAAGCTGCCTGATAAGCAGTTTCTCTCTGATATGAGTCAAGTCTCCACAATCTGGATTTCTGAGGTGGATCCAATTTATAGAGTTGGTTAGTTAGGGAGAAGGGTGAAGTTTGTGCTAAGTCAAAGAATCAGAAGCTGTACTTTATACCTATTTGGATTATTTTTTTTTTAAAAAAAGCAAAGCAACAGACCTAGTTTAAGTCAATACAAGCACTAATGGGACTAAATAGCTCAGTTAGGCACATCTCAGTCCTTATGACATTAAATGAACTATCACAGTAATCACATGATAAGCTACAGATGGACTGATACACTCCTGGGCAGCCAGAGACATGAACTAACACTGAATGGGAGAAGGTGCAGTTGCATTAACATAACTGCAAATTGGTGCTCCCTGCTTCTCAGTATTGAGTGTTACTTGCATTTTACACCTTTGGCCATCAATTACAATCTTCTACATATCCAGCCAGCTCATATAAATATATTTTAAATGTTCAGTAAGAAACTATTTTATCCTATGAGAATATATTTTTGTCCTAAATTTGTCCTATAAAGGAAAAACCACACATATATTTTTTTATTCCTCACCTTTTTTTCTGGCAAAGGAGAAACATTGTGTTTATTTCTGAAACAAGGACAATGTCTGCGGTGCATCTCATACCTGACTATGGAAGGTAAGAACAGTCATTGTCATGAACTCTTCTGAAATACTGAGTGCCACAACCTGGTGCTGAGAAAACCTAGCTGGGTTTCCTTAATCTTGGTCTTGTTGTGGGAGAATTCTTCATTTGAATGAAAGGATCATCCAAAAAAAAAAAAAAAAAAAGAAAAAAGAAAACAATAAGGATGTCAAAGAGGATTCCAAAGCATGTTTGACATGACCCTATTCTATTAGAGAAGGAGAATTATAATTATACCATCACTGAAGGAAGCTCTAACTCAGGCAAACATATTAATATTTACAGTCTAATCATTAGATCATGTTCATGCCTGACACAGTGGAAACTCTGTCCATAGAAGAGAGCTCCAAGGCATTACAATAATGCAGATATGAAAAAAATAATCAGAGATAAGAAAGTACTGATGCAGAGGGGTGGATAAATTTCCTGCTGAAGTCAAATGTAGTCCTGTTGACTTTAATGGGATCAAAAGGAACGACAGAGTGTGATTGCATTATAGTAGAATTTATACATCATTAGAAAGTACAAATACTGTTTCTTGTTTACATTAAAGTTTTCATTTTAATTGTACCTTAATATGTTTTCCTTGAGGAACAAATAGATGTGACAAAATATGCCAGGGAATTTGTTGTAATAGATGCAAAAATCTAGAAGCCTGCTGTGAGCCATCAAACACATTTGGAGGTCAAAGCCATGCTGTTTAAATCATAGTTCTGGGAGAGAAACAGTTCTGGTAATGTTACCTGGATACCAAATTGTATTCAGACACTTGACTATACAGTGAGTATGTGAAAAACACTCCTGCAGCAACCACCTGGTCACAAGCAACTGCAGTGGATTCTTCCATTCTTGTCATGCTGGCAAACTGCCTCTCCTCCTGTCGTAGCTGTAAACAAAGTAAAACCATATATATTACTTCCAGCTTTAATTCCTTAAACATATTTTACAATTGTCTCCTTTTCATGACTTTTTTAAAAATTTAAATTATGATTTTTATATGTCCATTTAGAGCCTCCACTTTCCTCTTGTCCTTTCCATTTCTAAGATTCCAGCAGTAGACATTCTACCTTTGCAGGCATCAACAGGTTCCTCTGTGTCAATTTTTGCATTAATTGAAATGTATTTGTTTTTATACAGAGAGGTATATGATGGCCTCTAGTGGTTCTCTGTATATGTGCAGATACAATTTTCAATGTACCTCTCATTTTATGAGTATGCATGCGGGAATAAATAAAACATTGATGTCCAGCTGTTGTCTTTTATGAACAAAAACCTTTTGGCAAAAGTAAACAGTGCTGAAGAGTATGTCCAGCAGAGAGAGGGTGATCTCTTCCATCAAAATGCAAGCTGAAATGTTTCTAAGCACTGCTCAGAATAGTCAGTGTAATGCAATCGCAAATCACCTAAAATGTCCGTAGTCCTTTGGACTGAGCATTACAGATGAGATTATTTATTCTGAATGGAATCATCCTTCCTGTATTTGGCAGCCAAAATCATTGCATGCAGAATGGGTTCCCAATTCTGTTTCCAGATGAAGAACTACACGATGGTTGACTGTTAGCCAATCAGTGTGTCAGTCTCATCTTTCTTGAGTCACATCCAGGTCTGTACACAAGAGTTTATGCCTACAAATGCAGACACATGGAAGGATCTCACCTCTCTTAGGCAGATTGGGTATTAAACACATGCAATACATCCATGCTTTCACTGCACTCCCCCAAACTCAATGTATTGACCTCTCAGTCAATGTATTGACTGCCACTCTAACAAATCTGTACCCCTCAGGACCTGACTTTGTCTGGCCAGAATCAGCAACTGCCTGATCTGAGAGGCCAAAGAATTAAAACGTTAGGGCTAGCATCATCCTCTCTCTGAACACTGCTGCAAGTGCTCAGGCTATTTGCCCATTAGGGTCCCTTTCACAAAGGTCTGTGAACTTTGGAGAAGCAGATTTGCCAACAGAACAGGAGAAATAGCATGTTCCAGCTCACTCAAACTCTGATACTCGCTGGAGGATGTATTGTTCTAGGCCAGGAAATATTTTGATTTTGAAATGCAGCTATACTATGTAGACAGTTTTCCTCTGGAAAAATGGATATTAAGGTGAATAGATCACTGGAATAAAAATTTATTTAGGTCAGGTTAATCCT
This sequence comes from Strix aluco, assembly GCF_031877795.1. Lineage (NCBI taxonomy): Eukaryota > Metazoa > Chordata > Aves > Strigiformes > Strigidae > Strix > Strix aluco. Next base: position 124,957,630 of record NC_133932.1, read on the forward strand.
CTGAATAGACAAAATAATGTTACACTAGCTTACCCATTTGGTTCCTGAAAGGCCTTTTGATGTACTAGTGTTGGCATTTTTGAGGTTATAGCTCCCAGGTTTTGGGGATTTTACTTACTCTAGTTCAAAAGAAATCTGCATTCCCAATAATTTGGCATCCTCTATTGTTAAAAATTATCCACGAGAGAAATAAAGAACTATGGCAACAAGAAAGAAATACACTAAGGGAATAAATCCCAAAGCATTTAAGTTCCTTATTCTTGTTTTTTATTCTTTTTTTTTTAAGTTTTTCATGGTTTGGCTCTTTTTCACAAATTTAAACTTTTATTTGAGACTTGTTAGATGGAAAGGTATAAAGAAAACAAAGAGTTAAAACATTATACAGATACATCAGTAGATGAAAGTCGCAATTTTCTACATTATTGTTGTGATATGTTCAAGTATAGTCTTCAAATACTTGCTTACACAGATGACCAGGCTAGGTGCTTAAATGTACATCTCAATGTCCAAGCATAGGATTTCAATGTATTTAAGGATACAAATCTATAATGCCATACCTCAGAAAAAAATAAGAGTCTAAAAAAAGTCATTTGGGAAAAAATAATGATAAGTTTTGATTCTTGCCATTGAAATCCTACCAACATAATTAATAAGCAAGGGGTAGATTGTTTAACTTTTGGCTTCCCAAGAATTAGAGGGTAAAATATAAGACAATATAGCTGAGGGATGTTAGATGTGAAGAGATGATGGCCAAAACGCTGACAGCCCTCAGAAATTATCTAAACCCCTTCATTCTACATTATCAGGCTTTCTAAGGTAATTTAAATAACATCCAAAAACTGTCAAGAAAATGCATTTCCAGCTGAGTTCTGTTGAGTTCAGTTTCAACCTTACTTGTTTCCAAACAAAGTTTTCTGGTTGCAACTTTCTACATGTGATCATTGCTAGTTTGTCTGCCACAGAAGTTCTGTTCCTGTGTTTCTTTGTTTATTTCAATTTTGGAAGGCAGAAATCCATTTGGAAAGAGAATTCAGTTTAAAAAAACAAACAAACAAACAAACAAACAAACAAACCCTACTCTGAAAGGAATATCTTTTAGTAAGGAAGAATTACTGCATATAGATTTAAGTGGAATAAAGGACTTAATTATCTACTCATAGCAGTGGGTAATAAATATTTTATTGCATATACCAGTTGATGACAATGTTGAAACAGTTTCACCTTTGATTCCAGACTCATTTCATTCCCTGTGGTATTATTTGTTTTGCTGAAAACAAACACTCAAACATCTGACATTAGATCACTTTCAATTAAGCATATTAGAACTGGAGACCGAAGCTCCAGGGAAGAGGCATTTTGACTTAATGCCAGTTAAGTATAGACTGTCCCTGTACTGAAAAATACAGGTGATTTGAAACAAGTCCTTTAGATCATCTAGGTTGCTCCAGATCAAAACTTTTGTATGGCTTTATTTAAATTTGACCTTTCCCTTTTGGATTTCTTTGTTGTGACACATGGGTTGACTTATTCTTTTCCAACCGCCACATATATGAGCAAAAGTCTGAAGCCACGAGTTTCAAGCCTAAAACCCAACATATTAACAAAATCCTTTCAAAACTGTGCATAGATGAAATTGCTTTTTTATTACTGTAAGCATAGAAAGGATATCTAATAAAGATTAAAAGTGCCTACATGAGCAGTATGTGGGGGAAGAATCATTTGTGCAATGCTATGAAGCATATCTATATTCTTTACATACTGAATGCCTTCTTATAGCATATTACTGTACAGATTATTTGATGAGATTGTGTGCTTTATTGTCCTTTCTTGGACAGGATGTGCTTAACTTAAGAATTTTAGAGAACTGGAAAAGACATGAGGCTGATGATATAGAGCCTATAATATCGGCCTGATTCACAGGGTTGCTGAGAACCTAATGAAGAAATTGGCTCCACAGCCACTTAGCACTGAAAATAAACCATTTTCTCTCTTACTCACAAGTATGGAATGAAACATGACCCAAAACACCTGGCATCTATAACTGGTTGAAAAGTTCAAGAAACTTAAAAAAACCCTGGAAATCATATTTCCATTATCTCATCTACTTTCATATAATTTTTATATCATTTCTTCACTTTGCTTATGAATAAAAACCCTCATTTCAGATCCTTGCCTGAGAGAATTTCTCTCGCCCAGCACAAGCGATGTTGCCAGCTCCTTTCAAAAGGTGTGTGGATTCAAACATATCAAGCCCTAAATCTGAATTTATACTCCCAGTGAATTCTGGTATGTTATTGAAAGAAGAAGGTGAAGATCAGGATTATCAAGATTCCTATTATCAGGAAGCTGATACATTGCTGCTCCACGTATAGCTATTCTTCGGATGCCAGGAGGGTCTGGTTTCCTTCCATGCTGTCCTGCTATGTTTACAAATGCTGCATTGAAAATCCTGTCTAGTGAAGTCAGGATCAAAACTGCTATTGATTTCTGAGAACCAAGGATCCACGCAGTAATTTTATGTATTTTTTTCCTCCATGTAGTGATAGTTGTGTTTCTGTTTAGAATAGATAATTAAATTGTCATTGTACTATAAGTGAGTAGTGTTCTTTGAATAATTTTCCCAATATTTAAAGAACCAGACTCTGAAACTAAGCAAAACCTGTATTTAATTACTCTTCTCTGAACAAATTTGGTTTCTATATTTTTAAAAGAACAATTAATTACATTTTTCCCTTGAAGTAAGAGGGCCCAGTGACATTCTGAGTAAAGTGTATGCCAGTTGAGCCAATATTAATACAATTAGAATAGAATACATCAACAATTTAACTCCTTTGTGACAAACTTCAGGAAAAATCGAGGCAGAACTTCAGGATACAGTGTAAATTAAAAAAAAAAAAAATATATATGAAAATGGGGAGAAGTTTACCTAACAAAGCAAAACCATTTCATTGATTCTTGGACATTAAAGAGTAGTTCAGATTTTCTGAAGAAACTCCAAATTGTTAAGTAAAATGTGCTTCTGGGCATGCTCAGCTGGACCATTGTCTTGGCAGAGGTGAGATTATTCCTCCTGTGATTCCAGTCCATGCCCACCAATGTCCTCAGAAGACCTCATCTTGCCATTATGGTGTTTGAATATGTTTAACCTCCTCTGCTGAGCTGGCTTGAGGCACAAATAAGATGGTTATTAGGACAGTTGTAGCAGATAATAGGCAAATTAGGAAAGCTGTAGCAGTCCATAACTGATAGCATCCTTTATTGTTTGGAAAGTTTACATGGGAATCAGTTCTAGATAAGGATAAGTACATATAGGTTATGTATGTAGAGTCCTACACATCCACCAAATGTCTAAGCTCTCCTACAGTCAATATGGTTAAACAATGTCATGAAGTGACAGTGCTCATCCTCAGGAAAACACCTGCAGCAACATTAGGTTGCCTAAAAGTGTGTCTAGTGCTCTTGGAGATGCTCTAGTGTGTGTGTTGGTTTAACCCCAGCCAGCAGCTAAGCCCCACACAGCTGCTCGCTCACTCCCCTCCCAGTGGGATGGGGGAGAGGATCAAAAGGGTAAAAGTGAGAAAACTCATGGGTCAAGATAAAGACAGTTTAATAGGTAAACCAAAAGCTGTGCACACAAGCAAAGCAAAACAAAGAATTAATTCACCACTTCCCATCTGCAGGCAGGTGTTCAGCCACCTCCAGGAAAGCGAGGCTCCATCATGCATAACAGTTACTTGGGAAGACAAATGCCATCATTCCGAACGTTCCTCCCTTCCTTCTTCTTCCCCCAACTTTATATGCTGAGCATGATGTCATACAGTATGGGATATCCCTTTGGTCAGTTGGGGTCAGCTGTCCCAGCTGTGGCCCCTCCCAACTTCTTGTTCACCACCAGCCTACTCACTGGTGGAGTGGTGTAAGGAGCAGAAAAGGCCTTGACCCTGTGCAAGCACTGCTCAGGAATAACTAAAACATCCCTGTGTTATCGACACTTCAGCACAGATCCAAAACATAGCCCCATTCTAGGTACTATGAAGAAAACTAACTCTATCCCAGCTGAAAACAGTACAGGTATTTGAAATATCTACCTAAGGTAAGAGATATGATAACTACAACCTTCTGATGAGACACCTAGGGTGTCCAGTGGACACTGGCAGAGCGTCCAATAATGTCTCAAATATGACTAGATATCTCTTGTGGGGTCAGGTAAAGTGACACTTGGTCTCCACAGAAGGTAATAGTGAGAAAATGAATAGGAGGAACTGAGATAAATGTAGGCTCAGTCTTCTCTAAATCATATCTTGTGTGTATTTTTCACCACAAAATCCTTGCTTACCAATAATAATAATAATAAAATGTAAAGGAAAATTATAAAGAAAAACTTTAGATTTCCTATATCAAGGAACAAGGAACTTTTGCAGTAAACAGTAAAGTCAGTTTCTCTCTAGCTTGCTAATACTGGACAAAAATCCTTTTTTGTTCCTGACTATAGAGAGGACAGCCTATAGAGGAAGCCATTCAAAGGAGGGTAAGGATTTTTCTTAGGATTTTTGAGTAATTTTCATTGTCAGAGGAGAGTGACACTTCTATTTCTTTTTCTCTCCTGGTGGCCAGATTTATATGTGAGTTTATACCTCATTTTGAGACCTCATGTAATTTCCAAGAGGCTATTCAGAGCAAATTACGGGTGAGACCCAGATTGAACAAGAAACAGTCCTGTAGGGACACAACAGAAACGAAAATAATTTGCCCCTAATGAAACAAGGAAATCAGAAGAAAATTATTTATGTCAGTTTCTTTTTGAAGGAAATTAAAGCTCTGCATTGTGATGTCAATTTTTAAATAAGATATTTCAGTTCAGAATAAACTGATTTATAGTGATAGGTCATTTTTATTTCCCTCTTGGTAAATTTAATCTTTTTTTTTTTTTTTAAAGAGTGCCCTTTGAGCTGGAAAATCATGCCAACAAAATACTCAGGAATTATTTCTGAGAACATATCCCAGCTTGATAAAAAATAAATTAAAAAAATTTAAAAAAAAAAAAAAAGAGAGAAAAAGTCAGTCAGTGATAAGAAAAAGTATTGAACACTGTTATCCAAGATTACCCCCTTTATTAACTGTTGATTATATAAGGAGAACAACGTATTTAACGCTAAACCTTTATAGGTGAATACCTGTTTCCCATTTGTCTTGTGAAGTGACCAGTATCCCTTGAGTTTATGTCCCTTATAGCATTCCTTCATTACATGGTGAAAAGTAATGCTAAATCAAATATTACATAAAGCTGAGAAATGTTACTTTTCATGAATTATTCTTTGAGGGTACAATTCAATCGAAGAAATATTGTCAAAATTAAAAGTCCAAAAACTGAATTTAAATTGTTCATCTAAAATTACAGTTTTGTATAAGAGTTTGTTGCTTAAACTATGGTCTGTCCCAGGCCTTGCAACCCAGATAAGTCCGTGATATGGAAGGGAGAACATGCTGGGGAGCCTAAAGCAGCCGCTGTACAGAGCACCTCCTTGCTACAAATGAACCAAGAGAAATGGACATTCCCAAGACGGATCTGACTCATTCAAAGGGGTTCTTATATTTCTTCATTTATAATACAAGAAGCCTAGAAAACTAATTTAGAATCATTGCTGAAGTTCACAGACTTAAATTCTGGATGGCAGCAGATAGGTGAAGTGACTGCTAATGAGAATTGCAGACTGACAATTTTAAAGTTCTTAACGGATGATGAAGATGGAGAAGTCAGACACAGTGGCTGAATTTCTTTTCCCAAAGGGCTGAAAATTTTCATGTCATCTTAATCAATCCCTACATCAGTAACAATCAGGATCTCTGTTTTAAACATTCTCACCTAGTTCATTTTATAAAAGGATAAATAGCAACAGAGAAATTGTGGCAAATTCTTGAATCATAAGTATAATTTCTTTTAAGAAACATGTCCTTGATAAAGCTTAAAAAAAATATAGACACATTTGCATTCAGTTATATATCTGTTCAAAAATACCTGACTACTTATTGGGATTTGAGCAACCACATTTTAACCTGATTTTGCCATTTTATCTCTCTTTTTCACTTTTCAGTGAAAGATAATTAGAGAAAGGTTAAGACTTGAAAAAAGACTGGATAAGAATTGTCTATGTTCTGAATAGAGTAGTAATGTATGTATGCATGTTCAGAAGTCTTGTATTAAGAAACAGTCTGAAATTCCATCCTTACATACTCATGTTGTCAATCTCTTAAAACTCATGGAATTTATTATGGCTAGTTCTTCTTCACTTACATCAGTGGAAAGAATATTTTCATTGTTTAAACAGACTTCAGCAAAAATCTGCTAAATATTGATTCTGCTGTGGCTGAGCTACAAATTAAAACTAATTTCAATAGTACAATAAAAATTTTTATGACTTAAGTAAAAAGCTGTATTTAAATATACTAAAATAGATAATAATTACCATTTTAAATAATTAAAGTTTATGAAAATTTGATTGTAAATCTTAGGGCAAGAGTACTGTCCACTAGCAAGAAAATATGGTCTTGATGAAACTATAAAATTTCCTCTCTGTAATGTATCCCTCACAATAAAACTCTGTTCCCCAAGTTTCACAAAATTATCATACTTCTTTTGTCTAAGAAAAGAAGTCACCTTACAGACAGGTGTAAGATATTTAAGAAAATTTATATGGCTGAAGGCTCACTAGCAACTTGACATTAGTTGAAATTTCTACAAGTATCTAAAACAACAAAGCAAAATAAGAAAGAGTAGATTATGTGATCTTAACATATAATGAATAATAAGTAGCATTGTTTCACAGGTAATTCCACTCTTTTCAGTAGACAAATCAACTTGGAAGATATTAAACAGTGTAAAAGTTTCTCAGTTTGACTCAACAATTGCAGACCCATACAATAAAGGAAGGATGTTTTGTTAGGGGTTTTTTGAGAGGAGGAACGATAGAATAGTTGTCAAGCAAAATTAATGTTATTACTCCCAAAAGCTGCCGAGAACTACAGCCTCTTCTCATTTCAGTTTAGTTTTCTTTGAGGTCTTGAGGAAGAAGTTCTGAGCTTGACTCTGAAAAATTAGACAACAAAATGAATATGAGATATAGATCAGAACACATTCAGAAAATGTGAGAATGGCAGACACACAGGAACAGGAGAAATGAAATGAAAAAGGACAATTCACTTGATAGCATTTTATTTTTTTACTATTTTTAGCATTTTTTTCTGCAGATAACATATTTCACTTCAAGTTTTTGATGTATTTTACAAATGCTAATGAATTGAGCTTCAGAGCTGCAGCCTCCTGATGTTAAGTGGATAATATTAGTCACATAACACAGAGGGGAAAACTTGTGCTAAGCCCTCATAACAGCAGTGAATTTTGCCCTGTGTGATTCTGGAAAGTCAATGAGTCTCCACACTAACATGGGAATGCACCACTGAACAGATTAATGATGGGTTGTGTATAAACTTGCTGTGATTGCTCCTCTGTGCACAAATGCATTGTACATGTAAATCAAGCCTGAGTGCTACTTGGCATGTATATTGTAAAAGATCTTAAGAAACAAGGCACATACAAAGAAGGTAGAAGGAAACAAGCAATGCACAAATAGTCAGGATCTGGCTGAACAGAGCTGATTACAGACTCAAATTTTGGTTATATTTCAGCCTACCAGCCAGAATGCAAACAAGGAGAATTGTTAAAAAAAAAAGAAAAACATGACAGCAGGGGTACATTACTTAAGGAGAGGATGGTGCAGATCACAACTGAATAGTCTGGCTTTTGCTCCCATCCCAAGGCAATAAAACTGCTCACTGTCCTCTACATCCAGCTTTGAAGTCAAAATTCATCTCTAAGGGAAACAGCAAAGCCAGAAATGGCAATGATTATTCTTGTCATCTCATCCGTTATTTAAAAGGGAATCCTCCTCACAGCTATTCAGAAATCTCTCTCCTTTATGAGTCTTACTGCCTTGCTCTTAGGAAACAAAAAGCAAAACAAACAAAAGAAGTGTAACTCCTACTTAACCTTTGCTGAGAAGAAAGTGCTTCAGGAGATATTTTTCCTCTTTTCATTTCTTACTCAGTCTATAAACAATATGTTATCACTGAGAGGAATAAAAGGGTCATTTTATAAGGACAGTAGTACCTGGATGAAAACGTGCTTTACCACTTGCTTCACGAATAACAGCTCCAGCTTGCCAACAGTCTTTGGAACCTTTTCAGAAAAGTCTGGAATCACCACCCACTACTTAAAGCAGCAAAAAGCTTAAGTCCTTTCTAAATATTTTTCTCTTGAGCAAAAGTTATTATATTTGTTCTGTTGAATTCCATCTAAAGCAAATAGTAAAAAGTTGGAGGATTTTTGAAATTGCTGAGATAAAATTCTTCTTTGAGATACAACTGAATGCATACAAATTTGCCTGCCTGGTCTGAGACCACTTAAGAAGTGAACTGCACTGTCATTATGTCCAGGGTCTATCAATCTATAGTAAGGCTAAAGCAGTGTGAAGACGCTAGTATCAATAAGATGGGAAGCTATTCTTGACTAATTCACTTTGACTGGAAGAAAAGGCAATGTGATACTTGCAATGGCATTTATACTCTATTACAGATTGCTATAAGATTAAGAAACATATTGAGGAATGCAGCTGGATCTACTCTCCAGTATGCTGAAAGAGACCCCAAGCTTCATAGTAAACAGAAAATAAATACCCCCTCCCACAAAAAGCTCCAAAACTTGGTGATTTGCTTGACAAGCACAGTCACTAGATAAGGCACAAAGCTTCAGGTATCTTAAAATCTGGTTCATGCTTGACAGACCATTTTTAAATTTTATTCCATGATTGTTTCATATAAAACACATTCAAATTCTTGTTTCACAGAAAGATTTCATGGATCACCCTGGATAGTGTTACCAATCATTTAGAAAGCCATTGAATGCTCACTTGAGTGTGGTAAGGGTCACTCATCACAGACATTTTCTAGACATGTTTCGTAAATACAAATATTGATAAAAATCAGATAAACGAGTGACTGGAAAATGAGCAACAAATTTCAACAAATCTGTCAGTCTAAACACTGTGGGTCTATTGCTGTTAGAAAACTGTACGACTGACATTTTCAGCTGGTGTAATAACAAATAATACCTGTCATTACAAAATTCACCTCATTTAGATCCCACTCTGTACAGTATCACTACTGTATTTTTCTTAACTTCACTGAAAATCCAGGAAATCATATGGTCAGAGCAAACAGGTTCCAGTTCAGCAAATCTACTTAAGTACTGGCATAACTCTAAGGGGCTGAATGACATTGCTACACAAGAGCTGAAACAAGGGTATAATGCTTGAATTCGTGGTTCATAATTATTCATCAGCTGAAAAAATTGATTGTTTTTAGGAACATAACTCTACAGTGTCTTATCTTCTTTGGTGGGTGTTAAACAGAAATTTTAAACTTTTTCACTGACTTCTATTCAACCTTATTTGTCTTGTTGCTTCCAATCTTCTTAACTCCATCCAGATCCCGTTGTAATTTTTAACTTCCCATTATCTAGCATGACATTTGCATGTAGTAACTGTCAATTAGGACAAAGATTTGGCAGGTCTATCTCATCAATATCATTAACTGCTTAAGTTTTCTTCAATATCATGAATATTTTAGGTAAGGAATATCTGATTAATATAGCAAAGAACTTTACATTTTGTTTTGCAATTCAACTCATATATTTTTCAATTCTTTTTTATTCAGCAAAAAAACTTGACAGATTTTGAATGTGGTGTCAAAATGCTTTTTTCATGTTGAACACAAGATCTGTCCAAACTAAAGCTGTTTTCCCCAAAATCGTGTAACAAAGATCACACTCTGGATAAGAAAAAGAAAAAAAGGAAAAAAGCCAACAAATTTTAGAGCAGTACTCTTCATATTTAAACTTGTCTATAAGAATATTGTCTCTTAACTTTGCAAAATGTTTTGAAATAAGAATTTCAACTAACTCAAAAGATAAAGCTATAATAAGAAATGGATATCAACTTAGCTGCTTAGTTTTTATGCTACTCATCACCGCAGCATCTAAAAGGTTTCTGTTTTTTCTATAAGCAAAACAATTAACACCTATTGAGTATGACACATTCAATTTCTCATCTCTCTAAAGAGGCAGACTTCTGTACGCAGATGTCTTTCAGGGTTTTTGTAGATATATGTGATGAGTCTTGTTTTTAAATAATGTAATTAATATTCCTCAATGAGTAAGTTTTAGGCTCTAAGTCAGAAGCTGGTGATGGATATCATTCCTTGCACGAGTTCATCTTAAATAATATTTTGCACTTCTATTTTGTGTCTTTCTTCTGAGAGTCCCAAGCTACTTTCAATGTTGAATAACTCTTCATTATTACATCTTAGATAGGTAGGTAGACATAATAGCTGTTTCACTCTTGACCAGAGAAAATGTGATTCTCCTAGCACAATGTATTAACTCAGTGTCAAAATTGGTCAAAATTGGTCAGAATTGTTGCACTGTGCTCCAACTGATTAAGAAAGAATTGTGTTCTGTGTGTACAGATTCACTGTTACCCACAGTGGTTGAAACTATAATGTTTTGTGTTCACAGAAGGAAGAAATGTGTCTGAACAATTATATTGTGTGTCCATAAACAATTACATGCAGAGGATTGTTTCAACATGACAGCTATAGAAATTAATTCCTTGATGCTATTACTAGTTATTTGATAATGTTAACTATGTGCATATAATATTCTCAGAGCTTTATAACTGTTTGATTTTTAAAATTATTATTTTAGTATTAAGAATGTCACATTAGCAATATAAATGTACCATAAATTAAAGATTCAGCAGACTGACAGTTCTCAGAAACAGGGAGATTGCCACCTACAGATCATGTATCTACAGAGATTTTGCAAGGACCAGAGTTAGGAAACCAATACGCAGAAATGAATCTCAAATAACTGTTGATAAAAATGTGTGGATGGCAAAAAGACCTCTGAAAACATAATTACAGTGAAAAGACAGTCAGATATGTCGAGCTAAATTTAAAGAGCCTATTTAAATAGCTACAGTTAGAGCTGTACATGTAGAAAGGCTGTACCTTAAGAAGGGAGTATTCATGGGTTGAAACCCATTACTCTGGAAAATATTTTAGTATCCTAGGAAGCAGATCTTCATAATTTAGAAGACATTTTATAGGTAAGAAAATATTACTGTATTTTCTGAATTTGTAAGCAAAGAAGTAAGACATAATATCTTGAAGATTAATTTACCTATGGATATAAAAATAATGGAACTGATGGAAGAATACTGCCTACTGTTCTCACATCTGACTTTTGGAGAAAATATAAAACAACAGGAGATATCACAGGAGGTAGCCATCAGCGATTCCTGAGCTCTTATCCTGAAAACACTGATGATTTCAATCTGTTTAGCTGTATGCTTATTACAGTGCAGAACTCTCTTCATTAGAAGAAAATACTGAGTACTAAGCAACTCTTTAGCAGAAGAAATCATGATAAAACCAGGGACTGAAACTTTACGAATTAAAAGAGCCAATAAACATGCATTTTAACTGTCAGACTGTTTAATAATTTGAACAAATGATTGAAACAGAGGGACCAGTTGGTGCTTTGTCTCTTCATGTTGAACTGAAAGCAGGATTTAGCTAAATTAAGTTTTAAGATCTTAAGAAGCTTAGGAATATAAAACAAGCATGATAGTATTCAGCAGCTGATCAGGTAAACTAATGCTCACTCTGGTCAAAGTTCTGAAAGTAGAAAAGAAAAATTACCTGTAAATTACACACCCTGGTATATATTTAATGCAGGGTTTCCCAGATACTGATCTCAATGACCCTATGCAAGTCCAAAGAGTGTATAGGTAATGAGTAAATGACAATGTTTTTATCCAGATTTAGTACAACAGGCTTTTATCCAAGTTTCAAACTACTAGGAGATGTTACATTAGTAAATATATTTCAATCTAAATTTTAGTGTCAGAAAAGACTACAAAGCTTTTTGCATGAACCAAGGAAGATGTTCAGAGCCCAGATGAATTTCAGCTCTTCTCCATCTTAATTTTCTGTCATTTTCCTGGTGCCAAATTAAAATACATTGTCAAAGACTTAAATTTTTTAATTATATAAACTACTAAAATCACCAGGTTAGCATAATCAGATGTATATCACAATGTGCAAACAGTATGAAAATGTCACACATATCCAGGAGACAAAAATGAATTATATGTCTTATAGGTAAGTACAAAAGAACTAGATTGGCTTCAGCTGACTGGCAGTTTTTAAGGCAGCAATCCAAAACACTTATCTACTGTTCAGCAATACTGGCTAGAAGACAAAAGATTGCATTGCACAGATGGGTAGAATATGAGTTCATGTGAAATCAGGGGAGAATAAAATCTCTCTCAATAATTAAGGATCGCTTCAATCTGCAGTTTCTTTTAATTTCCTTCCTGAACAAAGCTGCTTGTCACTAACACAAATCTAAGGAGGGAAAGGTGAGACAGGCTGAATAGGGACCCAGCTCAGCTCTTTGCTGCCAGTTGCAAAATTAACTTTAGTAGATCATCAGAAGCAGAAGTTACCTCTGGTTCATATGAGCTTCCACCCTTGAGCTAAAGATCTAGCAGGTCCATGAGGACTAAGTGACACTGTTACAGAGAGACAGAGTGTTGAGTTCAAACCTATGCAAACACTTGCCTAGTCCTCAGGACTCTGGCATTGCTCCCACTGTCACAGCTCATGCCAAGAAACTTTTTTAGCTACTAGTGGCCCTGGAAAGCAAATATGCTGAGTGACTTCAGCACTATTAACTCCTAAACTAGTCTGTGCAGCTGTGTGTTTCTTGTTACCTTCTTTCTAGGAGAATTGTATTGTGTTGGTGAGTGATTCAAGAAGGTTCCAATAACCTGATTTTAACTTTCCCATTCAGAAAGTACCTGCCACTTGATCCAGGCTATAGGGAAATCAGACAATAAAAAAACTTTAATTCAAAAAAATTAATGAATAAAACATTTGTTTACAATATGAAAAATAGTAAAGAAGGTTCCAAAGTCTTGATAGCATTATACATCAAAAGGAATAAAAAATAAATATTTAGTCTCTTATTGATTCCAAGATGAAATCTATCAGACATTTCTCTCCTTTGACCATTCAGGAGATAAATTGGAGATGTTTATTAGCCTACATAGTCAAGGTCTTTGTGCTTTTTTTCACATTCCACATCTGCAATAAGATTTTGTAGGAGAAAATCTAGGAAGCATGCTAGATTTTGTACTTTCATTATTACTTAAGGTCTGTTCAAGGGTTCATTAGTACTTAAACTCTCTCCTCCTTTTTCCTGCCTTCCAGGACTGAATGATTCTTAAGGAGGCAGATTCAATCTTTTTCTGCTGAACTTCACCTCTTTGGAGTGGAACTGTTTATGTTATTTAGGCAGTTCAGTTAAGTTGTTTCCTCTGCTTGACTAAACTACTAATAGCTTGTTAAATGACTGAGATAAGGCAATAGGCACATTCCACAGTGAAGCTTTTCTAGAGACCTTCTGAGAGGATATTGACTTTGTTTTAATTCTCCATGACAAGCTAACTTTCAGGTCCCCGACCCCTGCAGCTGATTCAAGAACTAAGAGTTAACTACAATGGCAATGTAGATTTGAGCAAGAATCTTAGCAGTTTTCTGGTAGTGCTTGTCATGGAACTGCCAAACTCCTTGACAAGGAAATTAAGGGTCCAAAATACCAAGCCCACCTGGAAAGGATGTGAATCTGTGCCTTGAGCTTGTGTCTGGAAGAGATTTCTTCAATAGTAACAATGATAAGAAGAGACAGAGGAGACACTTCTATTTTTCAGTAAGTCACAAGATCATAAAGAACTGCTAGGATGATGAGACCATGAAAATCAGCAACAAAATCTTAGGATATACTGAGTAATGAAGACATGTCCAGTAGTGATTTACAACTTTTAATTGCAGTGTGACAGACACAAGAGAAACCTCTTCTGGAGTATTGTTTACAATCCTGATGACCCATGTTCCAAATGCTGAATTCAGATTGGGGCAGGTGCTGACTATAGGGAAAATAAAGCCCATCTTGTAAGCAAAGAACAAGAGAATCGACTTGTAAAAACTGACAAAATTAAAATGGAAGGGTACCCTGAGACCCATAAATATACTTGAACATGGGGACTGAAGAGACAGAGAATTGTGAACAACCTCAAGAACAGAGGAAATATATGCAATCTAAAGGACTGTTTTGGTAGAAATTAAGCAAAAAAACCTGTCTTTGAATTAATTTCCTGTAGAAATTAGAAGAAAATATCTCATTAATAGAGAAAGATTTAGGAGTAATATCCCAGTTGCAGTGCTGAGAGCCAAAAACTTGTTTTCAGGTGGAGCTTGATATACTTATTGCTCTATGCCACAACTGCATGAAAGCATCAGAGTGGATCCAGTGGCTCAGGATGTTCCCACAGTTAAAAACTCATAAGCAATATAAAGATTAATTGCCTATTAAGTATATCTTGCCTAAAAAATTCAATATGAGTATCACAGACTGTTAAATGGGTAGAGGAAGTTAGTTTACAGGTGTTACTCATGAATTGCAGAGTCTCCACAGAAGACGGTAGTAAACCAAGCATTTAATTTCATTTCGTATCCTCCAAGATGTCACCTCAGAGATGTAACCACCTAAGTCTACTGTTTAGGCACCTCTGATGTTCTCAAAATGACCATAAAGATGACACCTATTCTATGGTTAATAGCAGGACTTACAAAGGTACCTAAAAGCTTCTACTGGTTTATATGAGTGTATCATCAGTAAGTTCACAGATGACACCAAGTTAAGCGGGAGTGTCGATCTGCATGAAAATAGGGAGGCACCACAGAGAGACTTGGATAGATTGGATCGGCGGGCCAATGTCAACAGGATGAGCTTCAACAAGGCCAAGTGCCAGGTCCTGCACTTGGGCCACAACAACCCCATGCATCGCTACAGGCTTGGGGAGGTGTGGCTGGAGAGCTGTGTGGAAGAAAAGGATCTGGGGGTTCTAATTGTCAGGTGGCTGAACAAGAGCCGGCAGTGTGCCCAGGTGGCCAAGAAAGCCAACGGCATCCTGGCTTGTATTAGAAATAGTGTGACCAGCAGAAGTAGGGAGGTGATAGTCCCCCTGTACTCTGCACTGGTGAGGCCACACCTGGAGTATTGTGTCCAGTTTTGGGCACCTCAATACAAGAGGGATATCGAGGTGCTGGAGCGAGTGCAGAAGAGGGCAATGAAGCTGGTGAAGGGCCTGGAGAATAAATCCTGTGAGGAGAGATTGAAGGAGCTGGGACTGTTTAGTTTGAGGAAGAGAAGGCTGAGGGGAGACCTCATCACTCTCTACAACTACCTGAAAGGACATTGTAGAGAGGTGGGTGCTGGTCTCTTCTCACAGGTAATTAGTGACAGAACAAGAGGGAATGGCTTTAAACTCCAACAGGGGAGGTTCAGACTGGACATTAGGAAAAAAATTTTCACAGAAAGAGTGGTCAGACAGTGGAATAGGCTGCCCAGGGAGGTGGTGGAGTCACCATCCCTGGATGTGTTTAAGGGTCGTTTAGATGAGATGCTGGGGGATATGGTGTAGGGGAGAACTTTGCAGAGTAGGGCTGATGGTTGGACTCGATGATCCCAAGGGTCTTTTCCAGCCTGAATGATTCTGTGATTCTGTGATATGCAATGATCTTCTTAGAGCTCAGATTCAAGTCATTAACCTGTAGACTGTGAAACAAGATATTCAAGCACCATTTCACCTGATCATGTCAATGTGTTCTAAAGATGTTTGAAGCCCAACACTTACCAGATTGCAGTGAAGGAAGAAAGGAATAGGATGCTGAAGGAATGAACAGTATAAGCATGTGTCCCTCCATGAATAAAGACTGTGTAGGAAATGAGATACCTTATTTTGAAAGCAAAAACTCTGTCTGATTTAGGCAGCAGGTTCTCTCACTTCCAGAATGGGAACATGAGTTAAAAGATTAATGGCTAATTTGGAGGTGAATTTACCTCAGTATCTCCAGTGGTACCTATTGCAGATAACTCTCGAGAGAAGCAGTGACTTCAGCATGCGTTTCATCACATGGGTTTATCTACATTTTACCTGACACAACACACTGAATTGCAAGCTCTCATGAGGATATAGTTTCAATGCC
Organism: Strix aluco; assembly: GCF_031877795.1. Classification (NCBI taxonomy): domain Eukaryota; kingdom Metazoa; phylum Chordata; class Aves; order Strigiformes; family Strigidae; genus Strix; species Strix aluco. The sequence goes on from NC_133932.1 coordinate 124,973,857, forward strand.
ACTGATAAGTTTCTTGCATGCAAATCCCATCTGGTTTTACATCAATCAATATCAAATATGTCTAAGAGAGGAGATCTACCTGTACCATGCTCCATTCAATTGAAAAGGAATTGGCTGGATGGCCACATCCAAAGACTTACAGTCAATGATTTGATGTCCAAATGCAGATCAGTAACAAGTGGTATCCCTCAGAGGTCTGTACTGAGACCATACTGTTCAATACCTTTATTTATGACATAGGCAGTGTGACTGAGTGCACCCTCAGCAAGTTTGCAAATGACACCGACCTGAGTGGTGCTTGATTCATTTGAGAGAAGGGATGACATCCAGAGGAATCTTCACAGGCTGGAGAGGTGGGCCCATGCGAACCACATGAGGTTCAACAAAGCAAAGTTAATGAGATTAAATCTGTCAAGTTGAAATGCTGGATTCTGCACCTAGGACAGTGTAATGCTGGGCACAAGTATAAATTGGGAGAGGAGTGGCCGGAAAGCAGCCCTACATAAAGGGATCTGGGGTGCTGATTGACAGCAGAGTCAATATGAGTCAGCAGAGCGCTCTGGCAACCAAGAGGGCAAACCACATCCTGGGGTGCATCAAACATGGTATAACCAGACAGTCAAAAGAGGTGATTATCCTGCTGTATTCAGCATTGGTGCAGCCTCACCTTGAATACCGTGTGCAGTTCTGGGCCCCACAATTTAAGAAGGATGTGAAGGTCCTTGAATACATCCAGAGGAGGGCAACAAAGGTGGTGAAAGGACTGGAAGGAATGTTCTGTGAGGAGTGGCCAAGGGCTTTGGGTTTGTCTGGTTTGCAGAAAAGGAGGCTGAGGGGTGATTTCATTACTCTCTATAGTTTGCTGAGGAGGGGAAGTGGAGTGGGAGAGGCTGATCTCTTCTCCATAATATCCAATGATAAGATGCATGGAAATGGTTCAAAGCTGCTCCAGGGAAAGTTTAGACTGGACATTAGGAAGCGTTCCCTCACCAAGAGGGTTGTCAAACGCTGAAACAGGTTTCCTAGAGAGGTGGTTGATGCCCCAAGCCTGTCAGTGTTTAAGAGGCATTTGGACAGTGCCCTTAATAACATGCTTTAACTTGGTCAGCCCTGAATTGGTCAGACAATTGGACTAGATGATCAAGGTCCCTTCCAACTGAAATATTCTATTCTATTCTATTCTATTCTATTCTATTCTATTCTATTCTATTCTATTCTATTCTATTCTATTCTATTCTATTCTATTCTATTCTATTCTATTCTATTCTATTCTATTCTATTCTATTCTATTCTATTCTATTCTATTTTATAAGTACAAGGTCCTGCACCTGGGTTGGGAGAATCCCCAGTATCAATACAGGTGGGTGATAAATGGATTGAGAACAACCCTGTGAAGAAGGACTTGGGGATACTCATGGATGAAAAACTGGATGTGAGCTGGCTATCTGCATTTGCAGCCCAGAAAGCCAACTGTGTACCTGGGCTGCATAGAAAGAAGTATGTCCAGCAGGTCGAAGGAGATGGTTCTTCTCCTCTGCTTTGCTCTTGTGAGACCCCACCTGAAGTGCTGCATCCAGTGCTGAGGTCCCCAACACGTGAAAGACGTAGACCTGTTAGAGTGGCTTCAGAGGAGGGCCACAAAAATGATCAGAGGGATCTCCTAGAAAGGCTGAGAGAGTTGGGGTTGTTCTGCCTGAAGAAGAGAGTAACGTCTCTGGGAGACGTTACTGCGGCCTTTCAATACTTAACAGGAGCTTATAAGAAGGGTGGAGAGAGACCTTTTACCAGGGCCTGTAGGACCTGACAAGGAATAACAGAAAAGAGGTTTAGATTAGAATGAATCATAGAATCATAGAATGGTTTAGGTTGGAAGGGACCTGTAAAGATCATCTAGTTCCACCCGCCTGCCATGGGCAAGGACACCTTCCACTAGATCAAGTTGCTCAAAGCCCCGTCCAACCTGGCCTTGAACACTGCCAGGGAGGGGGTAGCCACAGCCTCTCTGGGCAACCTGTTCCAGTGTCTCACCACTATCACAGGAAAGAATTTCTTCCTTATATCTAATCTAAATCTATCCTCCTTCCATTTAAAACCATTATCCCTCATCCCATCACTACATCCCCAGATAAAGAGTCCCTCCTCAGCTTTCCTGTAGCCCCCTTTAAGTACTGGAAGGCCGCTATAAGGTCTCCCTGGAGCCTTTTCTTCTCCAGGCTAAACAACCCCAACTATCCCAGCTTGTCCTCATAGGGGAGGTGCTCCAGCCCCCTGATCATCTTCATGGCCCTTCTCGGCACTCATTCGAGCAGGTCCATGTCCTTCTTATGTAGGGGGTCCCAGAGCTAAACTCAGTATTCCAGGTGGGGTCTCATGAGAGCAGAGTGGGATTAGATATAAGGAAGAAATTTTTTACAGTGAAATTGTGAAACACTGGAACAGGTTGCCCAGAGAAGCTGTGGATGGCCCATCATTGGAAGTGTTCAAGGTCAGGTTGGATGGGACTTTAAGCAACCTGATCTAGTGGAAGGTGTTCTTGGTCTCGATAGAGGGGTTGGAACAAAATGAACTTTGAAGGGCCCTTCCAACCCAAACCATTCCATGATTTGATAATTCTATGAAAAAACTTTTGAGATTTTCCTCTTCAAAAGTAGATGGAATAGCTGGATAGCTGGAGCTCATGCTAATTTGAAGCATATATTGCTGGATTCTACCAGCACTGAGTGAACTCCAGGCTTCTCTGCACAGGACAGCTGTTACCTAAAAACTGATTTTGAGTATTTTCCCACTGCAAGACAGGGTGCATGGGGGAGCTATTTTGATTCCAATACCTTTCTGGCAACCACTCCACATAGTGCCTGAATACATGAAAGAAAACCTTTAAAGCTTAGACATCCACTGCCAAGTGATGCTCACAAGCAGCAGTTTGTTAAGTGCCAAGACTGCTTCTTCAGTATTCTCACCTTGGATATCTCAGGATGTCAGGTCTGATAACTGTGAAGATCTTCTCTTTATGTATGCAAGGGCACTTTTCAAACTTCAGGTTACCTTCAGAAAGGAAATCCCACTCTCTTCCTAGTTGCCACTACTCATTTCCAGCCCTCCCTTTCATTAGGTCTTGTAATTACGAGTAAGCTGGTTCCACAGACTAATCTAATGGAAGGCTTTTTCTTGACAGCTTACACCTACATCACATCATCAAGCTAAACTAATTTACGTTATGGCTATATGAACATGAGATTGGCAAGAGAAGCTGAAGAGGCAGAACCTGTGGCAACAAGGCCAACCCTTTCTGACATCATCCTGCAGTAACACAGCATAAGGCATGCCATCAACTAACAGGATAATTCTCCCACTGTCCTGACAGGAGAACTAATTACCTAATTCAAGGTTGAGAACTGATTACCTAATTCAGCGCTGAGGGTCCCTTTGCAAGACTCCTTTGCACAACATCTCAAAAGCTTTGACACTCCTTGCATTTGGAGCTTAGATATAACTGTGTCATGAAAGATGTAAATAGAAAATTTAAGATTTTTAGAAAAGTTCCATGCTAAGGACTGCCTCAGAATGGAAATTTAAAACAACAGAAAGTTGTGTAAGTCTTGTTATGACTTTACTGTAGGTAACAATATAAAGAAAAGCAGGATATATTATGGGCATATTTACTGAGATGTCATCTACCAGAATGCGTTTCCAACGCACATTTCTTGTTGTGTCTGAGCATTGGAAAAAACCTGAAGGGTGTTTGTTGTGCTGGTATAATGTCTGGGCATTTTTCAAAATAATTTTCCAGCCATAACTGTGGAAAGCCTCAGTCACTTTCAGAATGATGCACACTACAGATGGGAAAGATATGTTTGTTCACTTTATAGATTTATGTTGGCTATAGGTAGCAAGAAATGTACATAGTTCAGGCACCTGGAAATATTCTAATTGCCAGTATCACCACGGTTTTCAGGAGTCTGCATGAAGAGCTTGGAAAAGAGTACTGCCAATGGCCTTTTAGGGAAGCTTCTGCCTTTAGCTGTGATGGGCTCATTCATCATATCCCAGTATGTTCTCTGAAATAAAAAGGAGTGCTCATCTAGTAAAAAATGTTTTTCCAGCAGAAATATTCCTCCACTCAAGCAGCTAGCCATGTAGTTACTTTTGAATTTTTCACTACAGATTTAGATGTAGAGCTGTAGATTATCTCTTGGGGGTTTTTGTTCGTTTTGTTGGTTTTTTTTAAATCCTTAAAAGAGAATAATTCCATAGAGAGAATCAAATCACAAAGGATTTAACAGCTACAATTGAATAGGCAGTTTAGGAAACAGGTAAGATTTTCTTTTTACAAATATAATAGTTTGTAATCCTTATTTATGTGACAGGAAGAAGTAAGCTTGCAGATATGGCACTAGATTCAAAAGATGTGGGCCTTGTCGCCTACACATTGCATAGAATCCCTGTCAAAGACTGCTAGAGCACGTTACTGAACTGCCAGAAAGAATCAGTTCTTAAAATGCAGGACCACAGTAATCTTGGTGGTCCTAATCAGTGTGAGAAAATAGGGAGAAGAGGTTAAATGAGGGAAAGTGTACATACTTTAATTTTAGCTGAGGATGTCCACAGCTTTAGAAAAGTACATTATTAGCATTTACAGTTTAGTTTTATAATCAAGGGAGAGATATAGACACTTTACATGATTTTGGGGGCATAAGTATGTTTCAGGAATAGATGATGCTTGTCCTAAGTTTCTTTGTTTCTGTGTTTACTATAAAGATATCCAAGTCAGCTAGCTCAGTTGTAGATGTTGACATTGGTCTGATACATACCATTATCTGAGTCCAACCCTGCCTCTGCACTTTGGGCTGAGTAAGCAGCCATCCATATCATAGAGGCTAACACAGAATCATTCAGCTCTCTATCTGGCCAGAGAAAAGATGTAACCATTGGTTCTCTCCTGTTGTGCTGAATTGCTGGCACAACACTACTCAGAACCCTTCCTTCCAAAGCTTCGAGGTTCATTTCAGGAAAGTCTAGTCTCCATAGTATTATTCAGAGAAAGTGGTGGTGTCTGACAACTTTCTGAAGAGCAACACAGACAACATAAATTCATTGTCCATACTCTTGGGGAAAGCAATGGTTTGGCCATGTGGCATGCAGATATTATTGTTCCTTAAAAATAATATATAAAAAAATAAGTAAACAGAGGTTACAGAGATGGCTTGTCATTTTGAGAAAGTAACATTTTTTTTTAAGGAGACTATAAGAAATTTTAGAAAAATGACTGGGGAGTAAAAACTTCATGACTTCTGTTTTGCCTCTATTTTATTTGGAAAAAAAAGTATTGATTTAGAAGAGTCTAGTTCCCAGATCTGCTAACCTTCCACCTGGCATGTAGGTACACATATGTCTGCTGTGGAGGCACAGGGTCTGGTTCAGAGAGCCCATACCCTAACATCTTTTCCTGAGTCTGGATAGAAGAAATGTTTTCTACCACTCTCTATATTCCAGGAAATCTCCAAATATGTATCCATCATCACAACAACATTGAAATAAAATATTTTTATGTTCCTCAACCCTCCAATAGAGACAAAGGAATTGGAAAAAAATTAAATGAAACAAACACAATTCAGTCCTATTAACTGCCTTCTGCTTCACCAGTTTACCCTTGCTCCAGAGAATAGTGTCATATGTTTGTTTCAAGCACTTAACAGCCACGGAAGTGAATCTTATTAGGAGATTTCCTTGAAGGTAGCAAAAAACGCTTAACATCTAGTTTTTCTGAAGTGCCAACAAAAAATGCTGGTGCTTAATCTGATGTGATACATAAGCACACCCAATGCTATTATACATATGAGTATAGTTCTAGTGCATCGCAGTAATACATTCATCTTGAACAGAAGTGAAGTAATGGCGGTTAATTCAGCAGCAGTCACCTCCTTCCTTACAGTTATGAATGCTCTCCCTAGAGACTGCTATTTTCAGTTTTTGATAATGTAAATCCAAGAGTGATACAAGGTCTAGGTGTCCTGGCCTTCCTGCTCAGCATAGGTTTGAACATTTGTTGCTGGCTTTTATAAACACTGTTATACTTCCTCATGACCTTGCAGATTGTAGTGGGTTGGCCCTGGCTAACAGCAAAACTCCCACCCAGTGACTTGTTCACATCCCACCTCAGTGGGACAGGGGAAAGGAAGTAGGAAAAATAGGACTCAGAAGTCTTGCAGATTGAGATAGACAGATCACTTGTCGTTATGGTAAAAACAGACTTGACTTGGGGAAAGTTAGTTTAATTAGTTAGTTTTGGGTAGAAAGAATCAAAATTACAAATATTAAAACATCCCCTTTCCCAGGATCAACTTCACTCCTTCATTCCAGACCCGTTTACCCCTCCAAGCGGTGCAGAGGGGATGGGGAATAGGGGCTTACAGTCAGTACATTGCTGTTTCTCTCTGCTGCTCCTTCTTCCGCACAGTTTTCCTCTGCTCAGTGTGGATTCTCCCCTCCTTCACCTCCCCCTCCCCCTTCTCCTCCTGATCAAACTGTATATGGAAACTCAGTACTTTCACTTCCCTTTATAGCTAAAATTTCCTGTATTATCTTTACTAAGAACCATGGTTCCAGAATATTTATTAAAAAATTAATTAAAAACATTTTTCCCCCCAATCATCATTGAACTTTAGTACAAACATTTAGAGAGGAATTTTTGTAGGATACTCTGTGCCACTGATACTTTTACTATTAGTTCAAGCTGCGGTAGAAATTAAGGTATCAACTGGTTTGAGATTTCTCAGAGGATAAGAGAACAGGGATCTATGGTGCAAAATACTCCCCTGTAAGCAATAAGTTTTTCTTTTCATTTAAAAAAATAAAAGGTAGAAAGCTTAGATTGGGTAAAGAAGTTAACCTTCCTAAACGTTTGAAGAGAGAGCTTCAAAATCTGTCATATGAGAAGCTGTATTGCAGCATCAAGAAGAATGGGATCCATGGGAGACAATATTTACAGACCACCTATTAGCGAACAAATAGGGTGGGTTGCAGCTTCCAAATATTTCCATTTCCAATTTGATCAATGTCAAATGTAACTTCCAAGTTTAGATTTAAATTCCAAAACTGTTATTTCCAGAAGGACAAGGATCTCTAACAAGTTCTGATTCATATGTACCAACACAGTGCAGATGTCTCAGATACCTTTTGTTATTCAATTTAAAAAAAAAAAAAAAAAAAAAGTCTAACCCAGAAATATCTTCTATTAACATTAGTAAAGTTTTATGTAGGTTTAAAAGTTAATAACAGTCAAACTGGAAATGACTAGAGATTTTTGGTGTCTATTTTTAGACATTCACCTTGAGAAAAAACTTTAGGGGACATGAAAATGCTGATTACCTGTTTCTGATAAACTTGTGTTAAAAAATGTACCCCTGAGAAGCCCAAGGTTCTCTCACACTTTTGCAAACAGTTCTTTTGTATAGCTGTTATTAAAATGATACACTAAATTTTGGGTGCAAGATATTTCCTCAGTAATACTTTTTTCATCCTGTTATGTCTGGTTAATTCTGCTGGTTCCAAGCTACCAAAGTTTTGTTTTTTCTGTGTTCGCATTCTCCAAGTTATAACGATATTCTCCTGAATGGCTTAAGTGGACTAGATATATCAAGGTACATTTCCTCCTGGAAGAAATCAGTTCAACATCTTTGATTTATACCAGAATAAACCCTAAAATCCAGTTATATGGCATCTACTGCTCTTACTTTACTTATGGTGTCTGTTACTTTATTGCAGGCAAAATAGATAGGTTTGACAAAAGTGGTCCTTGACAAATCTCTATTATCTGCTGCTCATCACCTTGTTATCTTCCAGATACTTACAAATAATCACATTATGTGCATTTTGCTTTTTTTTTTTTCTTCCCCTGGGGATTGAATTTAAGATCTCTTGTCCATAATTCCATTCTTAGCCACTTTAAGAAGAGTGTCACAGTTTCACTCTTTCCCACATTTCTTCTATCATCACACCCATCTTCTACAAAATTCTGAAAGATAAACACTAATGGTCCTCAGGCTACATAAAATATTTTTTCAAATACCTGAGGATTAAATTTATAATGCCAAACTGGCTTAAAACACCACTTTTAAAATACTTTAATCTAAGTTTTCCTTATTCTAAATCAGAAATCCATGCTTTTTCACTGGGTATTGTTTGTGCTCACTACTTCCTACTGTAGCATTTTTAGTGAAAACTAGCACAAACCCCAAACACTGAACATAAGCTGTTCTTAACATCATTAGTTGATAGCTTTCACTCAGCTGAGAAGCAGATCAAAAATTCTCTCCCTTCCTACCACAGGCATAGAATGGTAGTGTTTACTTTTAATTTCTCTTGCAAGTTACTTCACAACCTGTGCTTTGACCTTTGTAATTTTGTCACTGGAAAGTCACACTTTTTTCCTGCATTTGAAGTCAGCTCATGAGTTAACCAAGTTGGCCCCTTACTACACTACTTGTCCTTACTCTCTGTTGGATTGTTGCATTGTTGTAATAGCATTTTCTCAGAGAAACTGCCAGCTCTCTTCATTCCTTTGTCATTAGAATTACATTCTTGGACACTGCATTTATCATTTCTCTGAGTTTTACAAGGAACATGTACATTGAAGCATCAACTTCACAACCTAGCAAAAAGCTGCTAGTAATAGATAATGTAGGAGGAGTATATTGTACATAGCAGGCTGGGGGAAGAGTAAGTGGAGAAAGGAAAAAAAGGAAATATCAGCAGGCCTCCAGTGCTATACACATACTCTAATCCTATATATCATGTGTGGTACATGTATTAAAGACAGAGGTGTCAGAATTAGAATTTTTGGCTTTCCCTAATAGTGAGGACATGTGACTGGACATGTATCAGTACAACTCTGGTGCTTAAACCATCAGATCTGGAACCTGCCAGAAGCTAACTCACAACATCTGGCCCATTATGATAAAAATAAATAAAAAAGAAAACTGTTTTCAAACTCAGTGCTTCTATGAGAGCTGAGTTCTAGTGTCAATCTACACATTCGCCACTACATTTACCTCTTTATATTCTACCACCAGATCCATGAAGTTATTGAAAAATCCTTTTTTGCTTTCAAATCTTCATTTTGTTTAGTGCTTTTACCTCGCCAAATGCTGACACACTCAGCTGTCAACAGCTGTTAAATCAGAATTTTGCAAAACCAAACAGTGGACTGGATCAGGATTTTATAAACTTCAAAAGGAAGAGGTTTCAGTTCAATGTCTTTAAGGTTACATATGGAGAGTGTCTTAAGGCAGGGGGAGATTGACAGATATTTTGGGTATGTAGAAGCTGCTTTTGCACTATCTTCCATTCAATACGTGGAACAATTGATTGCAACAGGACCTAGTGAAGCCAGGTAGACATTTAGAAGTTTCTTTTGTCATTGCAGGACTTTGTCATGATCATAAATTTCTGACTAGAGTCTGACCATTGCAGTATCACACCAGCAAAGGGAATTCTGCTCTTTCCTGCTGTGTGCCAGACTTCTCATATCAGAGCTATCACACATCCAAGGATTGTACATTGTCTTTACAATAGTATCATAATGACCAGACACACTGACTTGCAGCAGCAGTTGAGAACAGAGAGACTTCCCTACTGAGTAGGCTTGAAATGGTGTGTAAAGAAGGCTTAAAGCCCTACAGGTGTGTCTGGACAGAGCTGTGAATTATTAAAACTGTGCACTTGTAAAAATAATATAAATTATCCAAAATGTTTAAAAGCAAAACTCATTCATTTTATTCAGCTCAGTAGCCTGACAATTTGAGAAGGAAAAATCAAAAAGGAAATTTTGTCCAGCACAGAGAAACTACAAACCATGTTTGAAAGCAAAAGAAGGGGCTCAGCCCTTCTTCTAAACAGCAACTGTTGTTGATCTGCAGCAAGAATTGCCACAGAAGCAGGATTAATACAAACTTTCCATGACAGAGTAGGTAAATCAGAGTTTATGCCCAATACCTACAAAGTGACGAAGACAAAGTCATTCCTCCCTCCTGCACCAACCTTGGGACGGTCTCTAGGACACTATGCATCTATCTGTGTCATCATCAGGTCCTATGTGGAAGTAAGCCCAACCCTCTGATGAAATGCACACACTGAACAGTTACAGTGCTCAGGATGATTTGGACATTAAACACTTATATTCTGCCCTTTCAAACCACCTCCAACAACATCATAATCTAATCACTGGAGCATTTGTAATTTTTCAGCTCCGTTACTGGATTATTGTTTTGACGCCCGCCCATCTATCATGTCTTTGCACCTGACAGTTTTTCAGGAAAAGCAGGATTACCCACTTTCAGGTAGTCCTGCTTTCAGGACTACCCTCATCATCATCATCTGCTAACACCTCCCACTTCCACAATAGGTATGGGACCAACCCACATCACTATTAGGTAGGACCAGTTACTTAAAAATTATTACAGGCAGCACAGCACACTGGAGGACATATTTGTACTCTCCACACATTTTCTAGCTCAGGCTTGTTTAATACGGGGCATCCGATGCTTGCATGAACAAAATGTTCATTCATACAGATCATAACTGTACACTTAGCACTGTGCTTTTATTGCTACAACTTGATTTTCAGGTAGCTTACTAACCTAATTGTAATTTACAGACCAAATGCTTCAACTTAGCAAAAATAACATCTCTGTTTTTCTCTGATAAAGTTAATTTAGAGTTCTGGATAGTAAGGAAACTTCCAATATAAGCATATTCCTAGCTCATTTGCTTACACATAGTATGCTTTTTAGGCCAAAATTTTCTCCCACTTGCTTTTCTGAAAAGGTAAAAGTCTCAGCATTATAACTGCATTGTGTTTGCGCCACAACATCAGAAATAATTTCTTTGCTTAAATGTTTTTGGACTGGAAACTCAGAAATGACAAATGTAATTAAAGCTTGCTTTAAAATACTTCTTAGAGCTTATTGGTAGTGAGAAGTACTTCCCCTGCTGCCTGAGTGTTCTGACAGCTGTGCTGAGTGAAATCAGGTTAATTTTCTCTTAGTAAGTGCAAAAATAAAGATTTCTACTTTTGTTGGAGGAGTAACAAGCTAGTGAAAATAACACTGGGCACAAAACCAAGCCATTTTAAAAGAGCACACAACACAATAATTTAGTGTCACAAAAAAGGCATTTGCATTGTACTTACACTATTCTACTTTTTGCAGTACATATCCATCTTGTTACATTTTTTATGTTTAGCGTGCTGTAATTTCATAATGTATATCTTTGATAAAGTAACTAACTAATCTGGGGGACAGAAGATGCACAATATGCTGAATCTACCTAGGCTGCAGCAAAATTTTTGATAAATGCCACATGAAAAATTCCTCATGAACATGGATGGAGAGAATAAAAGAAGCCACAAAAACAAGTAAAGAAGGTTTTGCAGCAATGGTTGCAAAGGGGCGTTACTGAACAAAGAGTACCAGTGGAGAAATGGTCTTGTGCTTTAATGAGTAATTTCATTAATGAACTTTGGCACAAAAAGTACAGCTATGCTAATGAAATTTGTCACTGAAGCAAATTTATTTTATTTTGATAAAGGCATTATCAATAACAAAGAAGATCAAGATAAACACAGGGGAAGCAATGGATGACCCTGAGGACAATTTGAATGAGATTCCACAATAGAAAAAAGTCAAGGGACTAAACCCAAGGGTTCTTGCTATAAAATCAGTATGAAATACAAAAGGAGAGAAGGACCAGGGGCTTTGGCAGTTACAGCATGACTATAATGTGATGTGCCTGCAAAAAAACATGGCAGACAAAATATTCCAGTAGATCTAGGCAAATATTAGGGCCATTATACAAGGTCTTTGCAAGCATCATAGAGGAAAATGCATCATACTTGGCTGAAGAAGAGTGTTCAGGTCAAACAAGGCAAACAGACATCACATCGGTTCTCAAGAAAACTGACTGGCTTAGTGGAGACATAAGTGTTCTTTACAAAATACCAGATGAACAACAACAAAAAACAAACTCCAAAAGAGAAGGATGTATATTGTAAAGGACAATTTTGGAATAAGTCCCATTTGGTTGAATATTAAACAACTTTTAACCTTAAGAAGGAGATTCTGGAACAAACCTCCTAAGGAATAGAGGAAGGAACATAAACAGTATCTATTCCAAAAGTGACAGGGTAAATTTACATATGGGGTCATCTTCTGTGTAATAGCAGAGAACTACAAACAGTAGTGACCATGGTCACTGGGTCAGAAGCTGTTGATGGATGAAGAATTGTGCTCTGCTCTTTATCCCAATATATTCTTGCTTAGTCTTTTTCCTAGGAAATTATTTGTCACTGAGGCATATCTCCACAGATATATCTTGAGAGTCCTGGAAATGAACAGAAGTCACTTCTAAAAAAACCCCACAAGTCCTATTACCATAAATGGGATCCTCCAGCAATAAAAATTTTCATCATCACAATCTCATGTAATTACAAACCAGAAGCTGCTTACTGATCATTTCCAAGTATGATGTTATTTCCTCCTGTGCATGCATATGGATAATTTATGTAATAAGGAGGATATTTCACTTAAAATCAGAGTATGATATGATAATTCAGGTTAGAAGGGACCTCAGGAGGTTCCTGGTTGAGGGACCTGCTGAAAACAGAGGTAATTACGGTGGTAGTTCCTCAGGACCTTTCCAAATCCTGACTGTCTCCAAGGAAGGAAGCTTGCACTCCACTACATCTCCAGATCCTTGTTGCAGTTTTTGATCACCATCAAGAATTTTTTTTTCCTAATATGCAATCAGAATTTTATTTGATTTTATCACTTTTTTATTTATTTCTCTTTGTCGTGTTTTTGTGCACATTGGAGATGATTTTGGTTCCTTATTCTCCATATCCATTAGCAGAAGAGCCATAGAACCAAAAATAATGTTTCTGTACTGGACTATTACCCTTATTATAAACTGATTTTGTCTGAATTAAATCTTGTTATTCTTTAATAATGAAGTAGGCCCAGCAATCTTCTCAATCCACCATTCAATATTATGATACACAAGACAACTCAAAAGAAGTTTTAGTTTTGCAGATGAACTTAATTCCTTTCAACTGGTTCAGTTTGGTGTTTAGAACAATGGGTACAGTATAAATATCCTTACTTATTTTGTTAGATCTAGCAATAGGCTTTGTCCATAAACATTGGTGCATGAGAAAAATTATTTTTTTTAAACTAATGTTGAGTTGTTGGTAGGTTTTTAATAATAATTGTAATGAAAACTAAACTATATTTTTATCCTTGTGATTTTTAGTTTTAGGCCTCCAGAACTAGGAAGAGGGGTGGTAAGTATGGTAAAGGCAAACATTTGTGTTATTGAACCATCACTATATTCCATTTTATTTGACAAAGAATTGAAATGTTCAACCCAGAACAACTCCCAAATATCAGTATTCACAGAGAATAAGATTGTCCCATCACAAAAAGGCCACTTTGAATGACTACTGCAGGTCACTTAAATTTTTCATCCAGTGAATCAGAAAGCACTTATGTCTTTGTGATACAATATCCTCATGACATTGTTGACATTTACCAGTTATGATTTTCCACCAGGCATACCTGAGTTGCTCTATAAAGGATACTGTGTAATTATTGTCATTCCTTCAACTTACAGTTATTAGATTGCTCTCAATGGACATGTAAGAATTCCTTTAGATAATATTCACTCTCGTTTGAAGATCACAGAATAAACTTATTAAAAAAATGAGAAAATAGTATTCAGAGAAATTAGTTTTCTCTTTTGAAATGAAAGGGAAAGTGCAAATCGAACAGAAATGTTTAATCAGACTACTGAAGTCAAAATACAAAAGGAAAACAGTGGGTGGAAAAAAAGAGGAGAAGTTAACAGCTCTTATAGGTCATCTTTGGGCCCCCTTTGAAGGAGTAAGGCTCTGGGGAGTAATTTCCTCCCTAAAATCTGAGAATAGTATGGAAGAAAAAAGAAACAAACCTGGCTTGAAAAAATTGGAATGGATGTCAAATCTCAGCAGTCATGGTCTCTGCAAGGACCATGGTCCTATTTTTTCCTTAGAATGACTGAGAAGAAGTAATCTAAGAATATTTTCTCCAGTCTCTTGAGCTTTGGAGACCTTTTCCTTTGATATGAAACCACCACATCTGGCCAAGACCCTCCTTACACAATGGGATAAAGGATAATTTTTGTCCTACCCATTAGTCCTTAGAATGAAGCTGCCACAGAATTCTGCTGCTGAAGGAATTTTTTTCTTCTTCTTAGGACCAGCACGAGAACCAAATTTCTTTTATTTTCTTTGAAGAGCAACAGATATGCAAGCAAGGCCAGATAAACTACTGCATATTTAACCAGAGCAGGAATGATAGACAGACATCTAGGAACTGGAATTAGATCTCTTGCGAAGGTGTAGTGGTTGATATGACATCTGGCCAAATCTGAAACTGGGTTTCCAAATATCTTCCTGCTCCTCTTCCTGTTCCTCTGTCAACAGTTAGATTTTATCTGAATTCTCATATAGCTCATTGACTCACTGTTAATGTCAGTTGTTGCTTCGCTAATCCTACAACTCCAATTTTGCAGCTCCCTTGTGTGCTGCCCTTTTCCTGGTCACTGAATCTCAGGTTCACTCAGAAGCTCTCAGTCCTGAAATCAAAATAAAAGTGTTCTGCATCTAAAAAGGAGAGTGGCAGAAAGAGGAATGACCTTTGGCCAATACACCTTCTATAATCCCATTAATAAAAACCCAAAAGACAAGCAAAAGAAGAAGAGCTTTCCACTCATTTGCATGAAAACATGTCTCCAGCTATCTGAAAGAATTGTTTTCTTCCAGTTTTCACAGATGAATGCAGAGCTACGATACACTAACCTTGCACCAAAAGCATACAAAAATTAAAAATATTCTGACCTTTCTCTAAGTGTCAGTGCACCAGTGAGAGTGCAGCTTCATCTGATAAGCATAATAAATAAAAAACCTGAAGTATGCATTGCCAACCCAGCAACCTACCCGAAGTTGTACAAAACAAGAAATTTTGCCCTTACCCAGACCAACAGGGAAGATAACTTTCAAAGCCAAGAACCATTTGTGAGGCATACCTTGTTTGCAGATGTTTTCCATTTAAAACCATAAGGACTCTTGATTGAACAATGCCAGAGCTATGATAATACTGCATTCATGCTGGAATTTTTTTCTTTTGGAGAATGCTACACTGTTTAAAAAACAAACACTAAACAACCCACACAGAGACTCCAGACCTCAGATTAAAAACTCTTTCTTATGTTAGAAGATAATAATTACTGTTGTCAATCACAGACCTTGATAAAGCAGACAGAAATAATAGGACCCTTTAATTCATGTTAATTAATGAGCAGTGGGATGCTTTTCATTTCATAATAACTGGAAACAATAGGAAGCCACCAGCCAAAGCAGTACTTTTCATAACAAAGAAATTTGTGGTCTCTGGGAATTTGGTTTCCTTTCAGGTGCAAATCCCAATGCAGACTTGGTCAAGGTACACACATGCTCAGGTTCAGGTTTGAGGTGCAGGTCTGAGCAGACCTTCAGATTCAGGGGAAAAAAAAAAAAAATTATCTTAATGGATAGGTGAAAGGAAGGAATTGACCTATAGTCCATTCTAGCAGGACATATCCAGAGCAAGATTTTGTTTCTTAGTATGATACGTGACATTCATCTGACTCAATATACAACTCTGATCTGATTATTTAAATTATCTTTACAGCTGATAGGGAAAAATAAACATTTTTATGGAGTGCTTAATTTCATCCTAAAACAAATATATACAATAAAACCAATTAATTGCCTTCCAGAAATACCTGTTTCTCTCTGTAAATTACAAAGGGATCCTAGGTTTACTAATTCGGGTGTAGCCTTCTGAAGTCAGGCAAGATGAGCCCTTTTTTTTTGACTCAAGCTACAGTCCAGCATCCACAAGTCCATAGGTAATCACTTGATATAATGAAGTTTACTCTTAACTTTACAACCAGTAATGGGTAGTGGCTTAGAGGCTAAGAGTGTGCCTGACAGCAGCCATGGTGGTGTTTGAGAGACACACAAAGCCAGTAGGAAAGCCAGTCCTGCACTAACAACAAAAACAGAAGTGTCTCTGAGAGACAGTTTACTGTAAAGACAAGCTTGCAGACCGTGGGAGGAAAAACTGTTCACCAAACACACAGATTAAAAAAAGGAGGCGGAACTTTCTTTTCCACTCTCTTCTCCCTCCACAGCGGTGTTCAGAAAAAAAAAAAAAAAAGAAAAAAAAAAAGACCTCATCTGCAGATAAACAGGATGAAACTTAAAAAATAGCTGAGTAATAATGTCAATTTTTCCTCTGAGAAATAGCCCAGAAAAAGCCCAGATATTAGCTCTTAGCTAAGCCCACATGTCAAAGCGTAAATAATATTGTAGGCAGGCACTGACATAGGTGCCCAAATTTTCCATGCTAAAGGACTGACTCAGGTTCAATATTTCTGCAGAAGGTTCCAGCTAGAACAAAATCGGTTGTTTCCAAGGGAAAAGATATTGTCTCTCACCAAGTATAAAAAACAGACCTTTCCCTAAGCAGCCAAGAATCTCTGTGTTTTGGTACAGGGTCTGATTGCGAATTTTGATCAATGATGTGCTTGTTGTACATCTGACTAGGGATCTTTGCCTGATAAAACAGACTTTAGAGCAAGGAAGGGAAAGAGGACAATCTGTGTAAAAGGAAACCGAGAGCCAGATGATTAAGGGAAACATTGAATTGTTTTCTGAGTTTCTAAATTGGTGCTCAAGGGTCTGATTTGCAGAGACACTAATCCTTCTCAGCTGCATTGAGAGATGCTGGGAGCTGTTCTTGACCATACTGGATACTATACAGCGCTAAGTACTCTGTTCAGAAAAAAAAAAAAAAAAATAGAAAAAAGGAAAAGACCTCAGGGCCTCTAATCATTCAACCTAAATTAGTGAAAACTTGGTCCTTGCTTATTTTATGCAGCAGATCTTCAGCTGTGACATTGGGAAATAACCACCCTCCATGAAGGTACTCTGGGAATAAATTAATTCATATTTCTGAAACCCATGGATACCTCAGCAACAACTGCAGTAACCAAGATGATGAGAGGATTAATATTCCTGTATTCACAGAAGTATTTGAGGAACTGGCTGAGGTATGAGTCCTATGGGTGAGGGAGAAAGTACATGTATATAAAAAACCTAGTGCAGTCTTAATTCGGGCATTTTCTAGCTTTTAAGTGCTAGGCTTCACAGCCTTGAAAATATTCTCTTTTGTTGGATTTTGTCTGTAATAACTATAGAAAGAGACAGAGGTTAAAATATACATCATTTATCTAAAAGCAGGCTTTATGTTCCCTCCCCTTTGTCTCTGGAGTGATGTCCCTAATGCCTATGAAAAGCTAATAAAAGGAGAGACAACTTGGATCCTTTATCATTCACTGAAGAAAACACAATTATGTATTTATACAGCACAAAATATGAATTATTTACCTGATGGACCACAGTGGCCTCTGAAGAACAATGCTATCTTTCTTACTAATACATTTTGAACACAGGCATGGGAGAAAAGCAACAAAAAAATGTACAAAACCTTAATCGTGTGCTTGTAAATTAATCATACATCAAAATAAACATAGAGAAACCTTTGATTTTCCTTAAAAAAACCAAACTCATTAAGTTTTCCTAGACAGAGTACAAATTCCAAATACTCATTGACATTGAGGTTTGAAATTTACTTGAAATCTTTCTTTCCAGGATATTTTTCCCCACAAATATCTTCAGCACAAATATTTCTCTTCTAAAAAAGTGTGCACTTTTAACATTGCCCTGATGCATAATAAATGCACTGTGTTATCAACTTCCACCAGTTCCAATATTGTCCTAGGCAGAAAATGTGTGATTAAAATTAACAAAGTTTTTAATCTAATTCAGGTGTTAGCTGTTCAATATATTTGTGGGGGTTTTGCCATATAATTATAAGAGATTCAATAGGCCTTGTCTTCAGTGTATACCATTTATGCAGCTGGCTGAAAGTAAACAGTTCAGCTTATTAATTAGTTTAGGCTTATCGGTAGGACATAGTATGTTTTGAAAACTAAGGCTCTTAAAGTAATACTTGTTAATTCAATGAGTGTATAACTTAGGTATAATTGTGTAATATCTTAAGAAAAACTTCCCATACTTCAAGGGAAACCAGTTTTGTGTAAACATTTTTAATGGTGCAAATAAGAAAGCAACAAAATGAGAAGATATAGTCAATTAGAGCCTGCTAGAAAAAGTTTTGGAGTTTGGTTTTCTTTTATCCATATTGTTTTTACAACGTTACTGCTTGAAGCTTAACTCAAGACTGAGATTTATTTTCCAATAAATCAAAGAGTTACCAAGGGAGTAAGAGGTAAATAAAGATAACAGACGCAACTATCACTTAGAAGAAACAACAAAACAAACCATGAAGAAAGTCATAGGTAATGCCAGGGCTCAGAGGCTGAAGTATTTTATTCCTTTTAATAGGTTTCATATTTGCAATAAATCTTAAAAAATACTAAACTGTTGACACAGACAATAGGGCTGTAGAATACTAGGGAATTAGTAGAGTAACAGAATGACTAAGTTGGAGAAGATAGGAAAATTATAATAGAAAATATAATATATATATATATATATAAGAAAAACTAGAAGTTACCAGAAAATGAAACCAAGATCAACTCTTTGTTGAAACATTATTTGGTTTGCAGCAAGTAAAAATGACCAGAGGAAATGTTCAGTAGCATCTGAAACTTCAAGAACTGCCCAGATAGGTTCTCCAAAACTGTTGAGATCCAAAGTCTGCATCCATTTCTGAAAAATCTTGTTTCAAGCACATTATACATTAAAAACTAACAAACAAAAAGGAGACAAAATCCTGAAAATGACACTCAGAAAACTGCACCTCCACTAAAATAAAATAACATATAAATGAAAGATAAAGAATGTAAGAACACTGAAACACCTTGATGTTTTTACCTAATGAGAAATGCACCCTACTGGGACTTTGCTGTATTCCTTCAGCTGCTACTGGTCTGCTGACTACCACAGGTTAATCATTTCAATCCTCCCCACTTCAACTTTCCCATCAGTAAATCAGGACTGTCACTTAACCTATTTTGGAAAGTGCTCTAACTTCTAATGACAGAATTCTGAGCTGGGAGCTCAGCACTATGATAAATATGAGATTTTGGCATACAAAAATGATTATGCTTTTAATGGAATTACAAAATATAATTAACCCTCAAGTGTGGTATTATGTGTTATTATGTGATAAAAGTAATCAAAATCTGTGACAAATTATCTATTTTATTGTGTCTTATATCATAATTATGTTTTCTTAAAGTATGCTACAAAACTGAAGGATGGTTTTCTTGCCTTTGAAACAATAAACCTCTAGTGGGGATTTTTTTTTGTTTTAATTCAAGCCAAGAAAATATTATGAAAGGCATGAGGATCCCTTGAACAGGTTGTGTAGCACTGTGGAACAATTTGAACCATAAGCAAAAAACTGTAAATTGTTTATCACTGTTTAAGAGTACACCAAAGTAACAGCAACAACAAAAATATGGCTTGATGGCAGCAGAGTCTAATTGGGCAAATATTAATAATTGCTTGGGTGTTAATTTCAATATGCAATCTCTTGGTTTGACTCATGTGAAGTTCTTTACCAAATCTTGGTTATGCAAAGTTAAAATTAAGCTAAACAATCTTAGTACAGTTATTAATTTATGACTGCTCTACTAAATAGTCTCTAATCTGTCTGGCGAAGTTATTGCTGATTGGAAAAGGGGTAACATAACTCCCATTTTTAAAAAGGGGAATAAAGAGGACCAGCAGATCTACAGGCCAGTCATTCTCACCTCTGTGCCCAACAAGATCATGGAGCAGATCCTCCTGGAATATATGCTAGGGCATGTGGAAAATAAGAAGGTGATTGGTGACAGCCAACTAAGGGCAAATTTTATCTGACAAATTTGGTGGCCTTCTACAATGGGGTTACAGTCCTGGTGGATAAGGGTAGAGCAACTGATGTCATCTACCTGGACTTGTGCAAAGCATTTGACGCTGTCCTGCATGACATCCTTGTCTCTAAGTTGGAGAGACATGGGTTTGATGGATGAACCACTTGGTGGATAAGGACTTGGCTAGGTAGTCTCAATGAAAGAGTTGTGGTCAATGTCTCGATGTTCAAGTGGAGAGCAGTGATGAGTGGTGTTCCTCAGGGATCACTACTGGGACTGATGCTGTTTAACATCTTTGTTGGTGACATGGACACTGGGATTGAGTGCACCCTCAGCAAGTTTGCCGACTAGACTGGTCTAGTGGAAGGTGTCCCTGCCCAGGGCTTTTGGAACTAAATGATCTTTAAGGTCCATTCCAACCCAAACCATTCTGTGATTCTATGATTCTGTGATTAAGGAAAGAAATGGAGAAAACAAAACGT
Organism: Strix aluco; assembly: GCF_031877795.1. Classification (NCBI taxonomy): domain Eukaryota; kingdom Metazoa; phylum Chordata; class Aves; order Strigiformes; family Strigidae; genus Strix; species Strix aluco. The sequence continues at coordinate 124,994,361 of NC_133932.1, forward strand.
ACATAATAAATACTGGTTGGCCCACTTACAAACTCTTCTCCATTTTCTTCTATACACAGTCTCTTAAAAATGGATAGGAGTTTAACCTCTAGACAACTGAAAAACAAAGCACACATCCTATATCACTAATGCATGAGACTCATGCCCATTCTAATAACCGATGAGGCAGCTCATCCTGAGTACTATCACACAACACATGCTGGACAACCAGGTGATCAGGCCCAGGCAGCATGGGTTTATGAAAGGCAGGTCCTGCTTGACAAACCTGATCTCCTTCTACGACAGGGCGACCTGCTTATTGGATGAGGGAAAGGCTGTGGACGTTGTCTACCTTGACTTTAGTAAGGCCTTTGACACCATTTCTCATAGCATTCTCCTGGCAAAACTGGCTGCTCGAGGCTTAGATGATCGCATGCTTCGCTTGGTAAAAAACTGGCTGGATGGCCGGGCCCAAAGAGTTGTGGTGAACGGAGTTAAATCCAGTTGGCGGCCGGTCACGAGTGGTGTCCCCCAGGGCTCGGTTTTGGGGCCACTCCTGTTTAACATCTTTATTGATGATCTAGACAAGGAGATCGAGTGCACCCTCAGTAAGTTTGCAGGCAACACCAAGTTGGGTGGGAGTGTTGATCTGCTCGAGGGTAGGGAGGCTCTGCAGAGAGACCTGGACAGGCTGGAGCGATGGGTTAAGGCCAACTATATGAGTTTCAATAAAGCCAAATGCCGGGTGCTGCACTTTGACCACAACAACCCCCAGCAGTGCTACAGGCTTGGGGAGGAGTGGCTGGAGAGCTGCCAGTCAGAGAGGGACCTGGGGGTGTTGACTGACCAGCCGGCTGAACATGAGCCAGCAGTGTGACCAGGTGGCCAAGAAGGCCAATGGCATCCTGGCTTGTATCAGCAATAGCGTGGCCAGCAGGGACAGGGAAGTGATCTTGCCCCTGTACTCGGCACTGGTGAGGCCGCACCTCGATTACTGTGTTCAGTTTTGGGCCCCTCACTACAAAAAGGACATTGAATTACTCGAGCGTGTCCAGAGAAGGGCAACGAAGCTGGTGAAGCGTCTGGAGCACATGTCGTACGAGGAGCGGCTGAGGGAACTGGGGTTGTTTAGTCTGGAGAAGAGGAGGCTGAGGGGAGACCTCATCACCCTCTACAACTACCTCAAAGGAGGTTGCAGAGAGCTGGGGATGAGCCTCTTTAACCAAGTAATGAGTGATAGGACAAGAGGGAATGGCCTCAAGTTGCACCAGGGAAGGTTTAGACTGGATATTAGGAAGTATTTCTTTACAGAACGGGTTGTTAGGCATTGGAATGGGCTTCCCAGGACAGTGATGGAGTTCCCATCCCTGGAGGTGTTTAAGATTTGGGTTGACATAACGCTTAGGGATATGGTGTAGTTGAGAACGATCAGTGTTAGGTTAATGGTTGGACTAGATGATCTTCAAGGTCTTTTCCAACCTTGATGATTCTGTGATTCTGTGAACAGGTGACTAAATCTATGGAAGAATAGAATCCATTGAGTCATATGAAATACCAGGACTCTCCCTCACTCAGGAAGTGCCTAAACTACAAGTTTCTGAAGGATAGAAGATTCTTCTGGGGAACTCTCATTAAGTTGTTCTTTAACTCTTCTTTATGTAGCAGCTTTTGTCCTCTATTTACATATGATATTGAACACATATCTGCCATCAAAATAGTTACTGCTCATATTTGAGCAGTACATTATTAGACAGCTGTCTGCTTGTTTCAGAGAACAAGTGCAAATATGTCCTCTCTCTGTATAGCAGCCTTAAAACATGGGGTATGTTCAGAATAGTGAAATGCACAAACTGCATTAGACAACACATCAAAGAATAATAGAATAATTAAAGCTGAGAGAGCTTAAAGTCAAATCCACTGCTCACAACTTACCCACCAGTCCTCTCTCATCATAGAAGGCAATACATTGGGTCAGGCAAAATTTAACCTTTATAAATCCATGTTAGCTGCTCCTGGTCACCCTCTAGTCCTTCATGTGAGGATTGTCACCATAACCTTCTAAGTAATGAGATGAGGCTGACCACCCTGTAGTTCCACAGGTCCTCTTTCCTCACCATCATGAAGATGGGTGTGTTGTTTATTTTTTATAGTCATCAGGAACCTCTCTCAAACATCATGATATTTGAAATATGAAAAAAGAGGAGTCATGAAATGATCAACAGTCTCCTTCAGCTCCCTTAGTTTAATCCAGCCTGGGACCAGAGACCTGTGTAGGTGGTCCTTAAGTGGTCCTTAACTTAATATCACTCTACCTTAGAGAATGCTTCAATTCCTTAGATTATACCACCAGGCACACAAGCCTTCCCTTTGTAAATGGAGGTGACAAACCCATTGAGTGTCTTGGCCTTTTCCATGTCTTTTGTCAATAGGTCCCCTGTCCCACTAAACAGTGGATCCACGTTGTTCTTTAGCCTCCCTTTCACTGCCAATGTACATATAGAAGATTTCCCTGTTGCTCTTCAGATAGATCACTTGCTACTTTCAACTCCAGGTTAGTTTTGGCCTTCCTAACTCTATTCCTGTATTCTCAGGCATGTGTGCGTGTGTGTTTGAGCTCAAACAGGTATTTTCCCTCTGCCAAGATGGCCTTTTGCCATACCTGCTTGACTTCCTGCACACTGTCATGTACATCAGGATAAGATATCCTTGAAGATCAGTCTGCTCTCCTTGGTCCCTTTCCCCTTCAGAATAGTATAGGATGATATCATGTCCATCACACACCCAGTTAAGCTGAAGTTCACACTCAGAGTTCAGAGTCTTTAGTTTTGTACTCACTTTCTTCCCTCCCCTCAGGATCTAAAACTCCAGCATGTTATGGTCAGTACAACCAGGGCTGCCTCTCATCTTCCCAGTCTTAATTCTTCCTTATTGTGCCCTTCAGGTCTGTCAGAAAACATATCCTAGTCAGCCCATTCAACACCTGAGTAAAAACTAGTACACAATCCAGAAATCTAGATTTCTGGCATCTGGTAATACGCTTCTGGTATCTGGCAATATGTTTCTGGCATACTGCTTTCCAGAAGATGTTAAGAGTGGCTAATATTCCCTATGAGAACCGAGGACTGCAATCATGAAACTTCTTCCATTTGTTTAACTTCACTTGCCTCCTCTTTCTCTTGATCAGGTGGTCTGTAGCTGACACCCACGATGATGTCCTCTTGTTGGCCTACCCTTTGAACATGACACAGTAGCTCCAGCATCTAAGCTGCTTCTTTTTGAAAGTACAAGATCTTGCCCTTTGTCTTCTTTGCCTGTCTTTCCTAAAGAGACTCTATACACCTGTCAGAGCACTCCAGTTGTGCAAACTACTCAACCATAGCTCCATAATCCTGGGAATATATTAGCCCTGTAGCTGCTCAGGGATTTATAAGTCCTTCCATGTCTTTCCCATACTGCATGCACTTATGTAAAGGCATTTCAAGTGGGCTTCTGCTCACTTCGTTTTCTCCAGAAGAATATGAAAGACTACCAAGTCATGCTTTCCCATGCACATTTTTCCCCCTATTCTCCTACTTAAACTTTTATGTCTGTCTGCCAGCAAAATTAATTTAAGCTCTCCTCAGTAAATTAACAAGCTTGTTGGCAAAGTTGTTCTTGCCACACTTCATCGGGTGGATTCTGCCTCTTCCCAGCAACATTCATTTTTTGGAGAGGATTACACAGTCAAGACGCCAAACAGACTTTCTGGCAACACCAGCCATGAAGGGAAGAGCTGATCTTCACCTGGGCTTCTATGCCCTTCACCTATTCCCAAAAATCCTGTAGTCACTCCTGAACTTGCCAGGGTGTCCATTGGTAGTACCATGGTGCCTATATGTCAAAACACCAAAGAGCAGCAGTCTGTGTGCCAGACACGACTTTGAGTCAGGTGTACCTTTCCTCTGATCAAGTGTAATCAGCCCGTTATTCTTGCCATACATCACTGAAAAAAATGTTTGTATGGATTTCCACAAGCAGACATTACAATGGCAGCTCCAGCCAGTAGTTGTGGAGCTACATTACCAGGTGTTGGGCACAAGGTAGCAAGTTCTATGGAGAGGTGGTGTGTTCATGTGTGATCTTTGAGGAAAGGCAACATGGCTTCACTGCCTCATTGAAACTATACCAGTCGCACCAGCATGTGGCTCTAGTCTCAGGACATGGTGACAAAATAAAGAATGAATGATCATATTTCCTCACAAGGGCATTCTTAACTTTATATTAATGCTTCATCAGCACTTTTAAATACATTGTATGGTTCACCACTCAGACAAGTATACACTATGAGACAATGGACCACATCCTCACTGTCCTTACAGAAGGATGAATATGTTTCCTTACTCCCACTGCACAAAAAAAAGTCTTTCATCACTTGTCCTGTCCCCTCACTAATTCGTTATTCATGTGTTCATTGGCGAATAACTTTTCTTTAATGTAAAAGTGATTATATCAATTTGCACTGGTTGCATCAAATAAACAACTTTCCAGGAGTTAAATACATTTGCTAAGAAAAACTGCCAGCCTGCTGGCTTGATCTAATATTTAAGAATAATCCTTTTACCTGGGTCCAATCTAATGGTCACTTCCATCATTCAAGCTAGTTTTAAATTCACATTCCTATTTTCTCTGAATTTTCTCCAAAGAATATGTTTTATCCTCAGTAAATAAGGAATATTATCATAGCTAACCTTGCAGCACTGTAACTTTATTTAATTATTTGTTTTTACCTCAGTTACACTAATGCTCAGCAAAAGCTAAGCAAATCCTGATTTCTCAGTTAATGTATTTTACTTTAAAATGGGAATTATTAATCATTTAGTGTTCAATCCCACAAGCCTGAGGATGAACATCTGCTGATAACCATCGCTGAGCTACTCAGCTGCTGCTGATTGTGTTGCTATCACACTCAGAGCCTCATAAACTGAAGCAGATTATTTAGATCCCAGACTCTTTGCAGTGGGGATTATGTCTGCTTTCTCCCACAACGCATCTATTAGAGCAGAGAGCTGACTGGTAGCATTTAACAAATGCTGAGAAAAATGAAAGGGGCTGCTCGTTAAGGCAAGTGAGAAACTGAATCCATTTTACACTATAGCACTTTGCAACAGCTGGCTGTAAGAGATGCTGATCCATAAAGAACATCCCTGTCTGGCTATGGGAGAACAACTGGTGCTACCTGTCCCCTGGGAAGTGTGCAGTGCAAAGTGTCCCTTCAGGTACCCCCAGTAACTCCCACATAAACTACTAACCCATTTAGATATTTTCCTTCTTCTCATTTTCTGTCAAAGGAAAAAGAATAAAAACAGAAAAGCTACCAAAACCCAGCAACCAAAACAAGCTCTGCTTCTTCCCATGAGTGTTCTTAACCTTTTCAGGCACTGTCAAACAATATCAACATTGTATATAAGTTGTCTTCCTTTCCATGCCCAGTTGCCATCCTGCTACACCCCATTCCCAACACTCACCACTCATTTTATCCATGACACATCTGCTTGGAAACCTGGGATGCCAGATTTGGCCTGCCTATATAAATGCAGCAGGGCAAGCTGGGAACTCCCAAGATTATGCTCAGGAGCTTATTGCCCCACTGTCCTAAAACAAAAGGTTATCTTGAGGAAAACAGCTCTGTGCCAATATGGCCATGGAGCAAAGGCAGATTGACTCTGTCTGTTCCCATCTGTGCAGATATGCCCTGAGAGAGCCCTTGCCTGCATCAGCTTCTCTTCTGGGAGCAAGAGTAACAGGGCTGTGCAAGATCTCAGAGTTTTATTTCATGGAAAGGCTCGTGACAGTGAAAGCTGTATCCATTCGTGTTCTTAATGAAAACAAAGGTAATTCAGTATTTCCCAGAAAAATTTAAAGAGTATTAATAAAAATTTGATTAATCACTCAGAAGCCTGCACCCTGAAAAAGCTGATTTTTTATTTAACTTCTGTGCTTAAAGTACATTTGTAATATAAGAACACATCTCCAAAGAAAAAATGTATTCTGGAAAAAAACCTCAAACAAACAAAAAAAACCCAACAAAAAACAAAGCCCAGAAAACACTTACTTTGTTCCATTTTGAGAACATTTTCTGGGTTTTAGCTCATAATTTCACCTGAATGGACAAGCTCCTGGGAAGAGAGTTGGTTTTGATCAAAACGTAATTTTCTGATGAAAAAAAACGTTCTGTTGGAAATCCTGGAGCAACTCTCCTGAAATTCTTAAAATGACTGCCCCATTCATCAGCTGTATTCACCAGACCATGCCAGACATACTGGGCCTGATCTCGGCTGGTGTAAATTGATTTAGTTCTACTGGCTTCTGATGTGTTTCTGATGCTTTCTATACAGCCTGCTTTTGAACTCACACACTGAATTTCCTCCTTTGATTGGCAGTGTTCTGCTAACACAGAGAATAAAAGTTTGTCCTCAACGTTTACTACAGGCAATAAAAAGAAAAAAGCATTTCCATAAGATGATTTTGGCTAGGCTTAATCACCCTCTAATGACCTAGTACCTTCCTTTGAATATAGGCAGAAGATAGGGTGACCCTGCCTGGACAGGTAAAAGACTGAATCTGCTTACAGTGCTCTTTGTACATGACGCAGAAATATCTCCATGCCAGACTCTGGAGACCTTTGTTTTTCCAGTCTTTGCAACATGAAGTATGACAGTGATGAGGAAGAAGACGAAGAAGAATTATTAAGGCTGAGTAACCCTTCCCTAGAACAGACCTATCTCTTATAAACAGGTGCAGCTTTAACAAGAGGATGGGGAATAGAGCTCTATTAAGCACAGTTCATGTGGCATTTGTGCTGTAAGTTATGTTATACAGCAATGGCTTTGCAAGTCACGTTTCATCCAGAGTGTGAATTTGACTGCATTTGACTTTTCTTATTATGCAAATTCTATGGGGTTTTAATTTATTTATTAATAGTCCCAAGCATGAGGTAGGTGCATGCATATACAAATAGAAAGATAAGGAATCTTCCCCAAAGAGCTTTTTGGGCCTATTCTGGATAAAGAACAGACATAGTTCAATTCATCTTGTATCCAAAGCCTATTTCAAAGCATCCCATAAATTTAAAATCTCTAGGTGTGGAATTAATAAGGATTAGATAAATTTAATAAACTATATAATCTTCAGAAAGTGATAACATTGTTTAGCTTTCTATCTCTTTATAGCAATAATCTCTTTATCCATACTAATAGAAAATGCCAAAGTTTCTATTACCATATGTCTCAGTCTGAAGCCCTTACAAAGGAAAAAAATCCCCTGAAAAGAATGCCAGAGAAAGGACTTTGTGACTAGAACAGTGGGTTACTACTCACTCTAAGCAAAATATACACCATTTATATACCAAAGCTTTTTTAAGCAGTACTTGAATATTATGTAAAACTTATGCTAACTTTCTGTATAGGGAGAAAGGAAAAAATTCACTACCACAGAATATGAGGGCAACAACACAGGATCCCTGAGGATTAAGAACCTTCAAACATTTCTAAAGATATCATATCTTTATTAGCTTTCAGTTCATCCCTGGAGAAGAATTTGATGGTTGTCCCCAATTAGCAAAGTCCAAAATTAATTTTCCTCAATCAACAGAACTAAAAACCTTAACGTGTTCATTAAGAACACAACTAAAGACCTCATCTAAAGAGATTTTCAAGATCTGGAACAGAAAGTTAATTCTGCTGAAGTCTGAAGAAATGCTAAGTACTGATACTAAAATGCATGTGTATTTTTTTACAGGAACACTTCTTGATTGATCAAGGTAAATAAAACACCTATGTGTAAATAACTTTTTGCTCAGTTGTTATTAATACAGTCAACATTCACCAAAAATATTGACCTGGATTGTGTTATGAACCTTCTTATTTTCTTCTATTTCACTATTACCTCAAATCTCCCATCAAATCTTTAATTAACGTGAAAAGAGAGCTGATAATTAGAATGATCATCTAGAGGTCAAACAACTCGATGAGATTTATTAAAGGCTAAGAGCAGAGTTCTAATCAAAGGAATGTAATTTCAAATCAAACCTTTAGAAGATCATTTTCATGGCTTGAATTTGCAAACATTTAGGTAAGTATGTTAATAAACTGTACATGTTTAAATAACCCTGTTGAGGGCAATAAAATTAGTCAAAGTTGAAATGATACAGTTGTAAGTGTAGGGAAGGTGTAGGAATTGAGCAGCAGAGCTTTAACTGGTGAGGGAATCCCCTAAGATCTGCCAAAGCCATTGGAGGGCAGCAGAACAGCAATACATGTGTGTCTAAGGAGACACTGGATGCACATGCACACGTGTAATCTTGTAGTGCCAGCTATACAGAATCTGTCTCTAGGAGGTTTCTTCTTATCCTTCTGGCTACACAGAAAGTAAAACCTTTTCAGGGTCAAACTTGTCACTTCCTTCCACCTCTTCCACATGCAATCTACACATTTTGAAACAGCAGCAAATACCTTTTCCTCTGTAGTTGTTTTAAGGACCATCAGTGGAAGCCAAAGCAGATGTTCAAAAACTGAAGCTATTTCAAGGGAGGAGACACGCTCACTTCAGTCTGCTTTCTTCTTTTTCAGTGTTGCTTCTTAAACCAAACTTGGGTAACAGTGTGACCACCAGAGATTCTGCAGTCAGGTGTAAGTCTGGTTGTTCATACAGGTAAAACAAGCTGTTGCTCTTTCTTTCCAAGCTTGTGGGTTGCCACTGTGCTGCAATCAGAAAGAAAAATCTCATTTTTAAATAGGAAAGAAGATTCCATTTTATACTTGCTTCTTTCTGGACTACAGTGGCCTCTTATTAGACTGCGTTTGACTTAGCAAAACTCACAGAATTCTCTGTTTTCCTCTGTTGTTCATTGCAGGAAAGTGTTCACACAGCTCATATTCATATTTTCTTTCCTGATTTGCACATCTATGGTTGAAAGCACCACCTTCTGGCCAGTGCACACTGAAATTTGAGCAGCAAGCAGCTGCAGTTTTTATAGCAATCAAATGAAACTCCTCATACATCTTTACCTAATGTATACTACAGAAAATGACACATTTCTGTTAATACAAGACTAATACCTCAATACATGCACTTGCAATACAGAAGCGAGTATTAAATAAGTTAGTCCAACAAGACCTTTTTCTTATGTCACTGTAATATTAAAATTAATATATTAAAGACATGAAAAAAAAAAATGGAGTGAAAGCTCTCAGTGAAATATCTTGGAAAATACTCATCTTCCCACTTTGCTTCTAGATATTTGTCAAAAATGGTCCATCACACAATGCATGAATGTGTCTGCTTATCTTTATGTATGCAAGTGTAATTGAAATTAGTGAGATTATTTTCATGTCTAGAGCACACATATGTGATTGGAGCTGATAACAGATGTTAAATTTGCAGTGGCTGCATTTGCAGTAGCTGTGTATCTTGCCACATTTCCTATAGCTATCATGCAATCTGAAAAAAGAGACTAATAATTTAAGACCTGTCAAAGTATTATAAAAGGCAAAATAAGAAGTTATTTAGCAGAAACACATGGTGAAGATTAAGGAAATAATTCTGCACTGCTCTGTGACTCATTCAGCTTCTTTCAATTGTTCTCCCTTTATTGCCTTTTTCATGTTTGATCTCTCTGTGGACCCAGTCAAATCCTCTCACTTATGTTTCTGCTAAAATGGATCACAACTCTTCACTCATTTCCTAGGGAAAAAAACACAAGCAAAACCCAGAAACTCTCTTAGATTTAACAAATGTATCTTTTGAATTTCTTATTTATGCAGAGGATATTTGGAACGTACTTCTTTAGTGGTGGGACATTGATTAGCTGAAAAAAAAGATTATTTATTGACTCAAAACTCACTGCCCTTATTTATCTCATTTTTGTCTCACAAAAATTAATACATACACAGACATTCAAGGTTTGCAAGATATTTTGTAATCAGTTTTTAAAAAATAGTATTCCTAGCTCAAGAAGTATGAACTCTACAGCCCGTTATGTCAAATACTTGGAGAAGTATTTTGGCCCCTGGACTCCAAAGCAAATATTCTCAGTGTCTTTAATTGGGACAGACATCCATCTGTGTGTTTCAAAATGCACAAGCTGACATCGCATACAGCATTACTACAGAAACTGGGCTATTTTGGTTATTTTTAGGCTGTAAGATTTTGGGGAGTTTTGTGCAGCACTTCCCACTTTATGCTCCAACTTTCTCATTTTCTAAAGGCAAGCATAGAATGATAAAAATCAAACCAGCAACTGGAGAGCATTAACAAGGAAATAAACACAAGGCACATCCTGAACAATAATTCTTTGTAACCGCTTCTGCTAAACCAAGGCAGGACTTTCAGAGAGTTGTATAGTTACACCTCCTTGCTACTAGGTGCCTCATGGCTTGTTACTTTTTGTCTGCACCCCCACTGCCCATTTTATGTCTACCCAGTGATATCTAAACTAATATTGTAATATTTTCACAAGAGATAGAGACCAACAAATGAAAATTACAAATTATCTGGGAGATCTAGGGAGGGATCCAGGTGAGTATCTTAAATACTGGATGGTGGAAGCCATTCTGCTTAATTAAAGAGGTCCAAGCAGAGGTTCGGTACAGTGAGAGAGACCTGATTTGTGATGAATCGGAAGCCATGGGAAGTGTACGATGCTCCCCCTTGGATGTATCTCATTTGTGTTGGTGGAGGAAGGTGAGTGGTACAGCCTGGTGGTACAAGTTTTGAGTGACCCAGGTACAGCTCACCATCATGACAGGTTACAATCCCAGACCTGTTCCCATTCAAGTATGTATCTCAGGCCCAGACACACATTTCCTTTAAATTTACTCCTCTGCCTTTCATAACGATTAACCAAGTTCAACAATATAATGTCAACTGTATACATCAGATGGCCCATCATTTCTTCCACTTTCCCCAAAATTTACTATCCCCTTTGCCTTCTGAAGTACTGCACTTCTCTGCTACAATCATAATGCTCAAGCACTGAAAACACTAAACAAAGGCAGATCAGTCAGTGATATGTGTCCCACTGATTTCTCATGAGAAACACAGAGTACTCATCTCCCAGAAACACGAAGCTTTCCTATAAAAGCAAGTTATAGAACTAGACCCTAGAGAATTATTGTGTAATATATCTTCACTAAAGTGGTGATTAATTCACAGTAATTTACCATGAGTTATTTGAGTGTATCTTTCACAATGGTATGTTTATCACACCATGAAGCTTGGCTTCATGTTGATTTTTGGCTGCTTTTGTTTCACCTGGTGCCTGATTTTGTTTTATGTTATATGTTTTGTCCTTTTTTTTCTAGGATAAAGAAAATTGCATCTGTGATGAGATGTTTGACTATGTGCTTTATCCTTCCAGAACTTAATGGAGGACACATTTTTGGCATAACAGCACCAAATTCTGTGCCTGTTTCTGTTCCCTTCCAGGTACCAGCAAGACTCACTTTCATTTCAGGATTTTCCTCCAGCAACGTAATTTCTATAAATTAAATAATTTCTAATTTTCGCAAGAGAAATTTATAAAAGCCAGCAGAACTCAGTTTTTGCTGCAGCTGCCTCCTCCTTAGTTATTTATATGGCAATACAGTACTGCAAAGAAGGAACAGGAAAGCCGTGCTGACAGAAAATGAAGATAGCATAAACAACACAGATTACAGTAGTAAAAGTAAAGCTAGATATAAAGCACTGCAAATGGAACGAAGAAGGGAGAAAACCATATGAAATATCAGATTGTTAAGAGCGAGTTAAGCAGCACAGTTGAAGCTGGGAAGTGCAAACTACCAACATGATCTAGAATCAGTTGTCATCTTCTACTTTCTGTTACCTGTCTTTAATGTTTAGATTGTGGTTTCTCTGGGATCAAGAAAGTATTTATTTCCTCATTTAAGCTGCATTTAACCCACCAAAGCCCTGAATTTGCAGGATATTGTAAACACTGCAGTAATAAAATTAACAACTACATTAAAAAAAAAAAAAAAGGAAAAAAGAAAAAAAACTCCAAAAAATCGTTTCATGCATGTTCATCTTTCTTCCTTAGAGAATGAGAGATCAAGACACTGAATATGTGAGAGAGACACACTTGACTGGAAAGCACTTACACATTGTAGGAAACACCAAAGAACAAACGCTTACAGATTTTCTTTTATTTAAGAGTATACACAAGTTCTCTTTGTTTAAAACTAAAGATATTTTAGGCGTTTAAAGTATCAGATATTCTAATTCTTTAAGCAATAGACCAGCTTTCCCAAAAAGGGATATTTTGCATGTCCTGTAATGCACGTGAGCAACCTCATCTGCAGTCATGCTGAGAAACTGCCCAATATGAAAGGCAAATCCTTTCTGTGTATGCACCCAATGTACCACTTCATAACTTCTGCAGCCAGAGACCTAGCTGCTTGATGATACTCTTGACCAAGGAGCACATGGAATCATCCCTGCAACAATAAGCAGGGATGGACATTTGTTTGCTTCACCTTTTTGAAGGCATTCACACATCTTTACTGCCCAGAAGCCACTCTTCCAAACTGAGGTGGGTTTTAAGAGAGGTCACCTGGATTGATGGTGACTCTGGAAATTAAGGCTTGAAAGAAGCCAAGGCTGCTTTCCCTTTGCTGGAGCAATAGACTTCAGATACAAATTGAAAGCAAAGTCAGACCACAGACTTTTAGCTCGCATGTACTCATTTCTGGAGAGTTTGAATAAGCATCTCATTTCTTAGTCTGGCAATTCGTCACATGTGTGAGAGACTGAAATGTCCTATGACTGCGTCAAAGCTTGCTTGTGTCTGTGCAAACCTCCAAGAGAAGCTGCTGCGGCCTGTGAATCGGTCTGGGGGATGTCGCCCAGAGAAGCGGGAGTGTATTGAAGGATGCACCCCCCCACTTCTTTGCGGTTGCATTGTCCGGACTCTTTAGAGAAGCCTCAAAGGGGCAGAGGTGTGCTGAGTTGGCCCCATCCTGTAGCCGTTTGTGGCTCTATTGTGTAGGCCAGACCCCATACATGCCTTGCTAATGAACTGACAAGAGGCAAAGGTTCCTGCCCTGAAGCCAAATGCAACAAAACCTGTTGGACCAGAGAAAAAAAAAAAACCTAAAGGTGAGCAGATATGCTAATCAGCGGATACGATGAACTTAAAAAGGCAGCAGAAAATTTTGCTCAGTGTGCATCCACCATCGAAGCCAGATCCGTGTGCACCCACCACCGAAGAACTGAAGACTGAGGACCATCGGGACGTCGCTGGATCCATGGTGGTGACTATTCTTGCAGCCCTATCCCGCATCCTTGCTTTATTTCTGTCTTTTCCTTCCATTCTGTCCTATCGCTACCCCTCTTCACTTCTTTAATAATAAAAACCTGTTTTGAGTATACGGCATTTGACCTCATTTGTGTCTTAATCTCTCTCTTGGGATCGTATCGAAACCTCCCCTGACATTGGATCGGAACCACATGTTAAAGGCCAGGATATAGAAACAAATGCCCAGCACCTTTTGCATTCACTGACTTTCAGCCAAAGCAGCAAGGACCAAAATGTTTGGGACTCAATGTTTTTGACATTCTTGGTTATATCTAACTGGAAGTAATTCCAGCTGTGTTCCTCCTTCTTCTCACCTGATACCGACCCTCTCACATCAGTGGAGCAATGGCTATGTACAGGATGTGCTCCTGTTTAAATAAATATCAGAGGATGAGGTCCTACTGCTTGTAATCATACTTAATAAACTTAATTAGCTGGTCAGGCACGTTTTTTGATCACCCCAGCTTACCTCTCATTAATAGGCAAAATGGATTGTGTCCACTCTCTGAGCAAACAGATAATGCAGTTTAGCATAAAGAAAAAGAGAAGAAGCCAGAATCCCAGCTATTATAAATATCAGTATTTTGGAAGAACCACACCAGGATCAGCGGCTGCTGTTTTAGAACAACCCTTTAGCACAACTGTCATATTAAATAAAGCTACTGCAAGTTGAATAAAATAATATTGTTTACTACCAACATGCTTATTATTGATATGTTAAATCATCAGAACAATTATTTCAGTGCAATTTCTCTCTGCTTTGGGACTGAAATCTCTGTTAGAAGGAGAAAAACAAACTATTTTTTTCTGGTTTAACTCTGCAGCCAGGAGTTGTTCAGGCATTAGAAATGTCTTTGTCAGGGGACTAGCAGTGTCGGTTCATATTTGTATCTCAAAACTTTAGGGAAATAGCTACTTAACTAAACAGGTGTTGAGGGATAATAGAGGAGGGGTGTTTAGAGGAGGAAAGAAAAAAAGGAAAAAGAGAAAAAATAGATGGTGACCAAGAGAAATGGGAGGTGGTTTTGTGTGTGTACTAGTCACAAATTAAAAACAAAACAAATCATAACAAAACAAACAAACAAACAAACAAACAAACAAACAAAAACCCAAACCAAACACCAAAACAAATACACACACCCCCAAACACTCCCTTTATTCAGGACCAGGAATTGTATAGCTTTAGCATCCAGTACCGTAGCAACCATCCCTCAGTTACTTACTCCTGCTCTGAGCTAATCAAGCATCAGGAAATCAGATCTCAGTTATATAAAAAGAGAAGGAATATAAAACAAGACTAGCTTGTGGGTTCACCCTCCCTCAGTGCAACTGACAAAGAAATGAAGGAAATAATAGCTTGTACCTGCTTTTCCGTTTATTTTGCTTGGCTTATCTTAGGCTTCTTATTACTGGCAATTAAACTCAGCTCTCCTGAGCATATAGACAAACAGAGGAGAGGCTGTGCCTGCAGCACTCAGGCAGGAGCTGCCTGCACTGCAGGCAGCCCCTGGAGCAGGGTAGCCTGTGCCAGCTCACCTGCTCCTTCACAAAATCATAAAATCGTCCAGGTTGGAAGGAACTTTTAAAGATCATCTAGTTCCAACCCCCTGCCATGGGCAGGGACACCTTCCACTAGGTCAGGTTGCCCAAAGCCCCGTCTAACCTGGCCTTGAGCCCTTCCAGGGAGGGGGCACCCACAACTTCTCTGGGCAACTTGTTCCAGTGTCTCAACACTCTCATAGTGAAGAATTTATTCCTTATATCCAATTTAAATATACCCTCTTTCACTTTGTCCTGTCACTACACACCTTGGTAAAAACTCTTTCTCCATCTTTCCTATAGGTCCCTTTTCTATATTGAAAGACCACAACAAGGTCTCCCTGGAGCCTTCTCTTCTCCAGGCTGAACAACCCCAACTCTCTCAGCCTGTCTTCATAGGAGAGGTGTTCTAGACCTCTGATCATTTTTGTGGCCCTTCTTTGGACCTGCTTCAACAGGTCCATGTCTTTCCTGTACTGAGGACTCCAGAGCTGGATACAGTACTCCTGGTGGAATCTCACGAGAGTGGAGTAGAGGCACAGAATCACCTCCCTCAACCTGCTGGCCACGCTTCTTTTTATGCAGCCCAGGATATAGTTGGCTTTCTGAGCTGCAAGTGCATATTGCTGGCTCATGTCCAGCTTCTCACAAGTATTCCTAAGTTCTTCTCTGAAGGACTGCTCTCAATACATTCATCCCGCAGTCTGTTTTGATACTGGGGATTGCCTCGAACCACGTGCAGGATCTTGCACTTGGCATTGTTGAACTTCATGGGGTTTTTACTTCATGCGCCCACCTCTTCAGCCTGTCAAAGTCCCTATGGATGGCATCCCTTCCCTCAAATGAATCAACCACACCACTCAGGTCGGTGTCATCTGCAAACTCGCTGAGGGTGCCCTCAATCCCACTGTCCATGTCAGTGATGAAGATATTAAGTAGTATTGGTCCCAGTACAGACCCTTGAGGGACAACACTCATTGTTGGTTACTACTTGGTCATTGAGCCATTGGCTATAACTCTTTGCATGTGGCCATCCAGCCACATTCCTTACAGACCACCCATCAAACCCATCTCTCTCCAATTTAGCATCAAGAATGTTTTGGGGGACCATATCAAAGGCCTTTCAAAGTCTGGGTAGATGACATCTGTATCTCTTTCCTTACCCACTGATGCAGCTACTCTATCACAGAAAGCCTCCAGATTAGTCAGGCAAGATTTTTCCCTTGTGAAGCCTTGTTGGCTGTCTCTAAACACCTCCCTGTCTTTCAATTACTTCAACATATCTTCAGGAGGATCTGTTCCATGATCCTACCTTACGCAGAGTTGAAGCTGTCTGGCTGGTAGTTCCCAGGGTCCTATGCTTTGTGTTACATTAACAACATCAGCCTCAGGACTTGTCAGACCTTGTCTTGTCCTGCATGGAGTTTGTATTAGTTTATTTTTAACTGTAATGACAATGGTCCAATGATCAGATGATGATTACCTTCCTTTTACCTTTTAGCTTTGCACAATTGTGCAATGCAACACTTACATATAATTTTTAAACTAATAGATAGCAGTAACAAGTAATGACTGTGAAGAATGGGCTATCCTTGACTCCAGAACAAAACATGGCACACCGAGGAGAATATGGATGGGATGATAGCAGTGGGCTTGAAAATACAGGTATGGGATGACACCAGAACAGTCAGAACTATAAACAGTGCTCCCTAGGATCTGAGCTAAAACAGGGGTAACAAAAAGAACAGAGAACAACTATCCAACAGGTGTAAAATACATGCACCATATACTGTAAATTCAGATGCAATGTGGGTTTGCAGACAACTGAAGAAAGAGCAAGATGTAGAGCGTATTAGTAATCATATACTAATGACAACAAAAAGATCTTAGAGAGAAGAGGAAGAAATCAACACCACCAACTTTGTGCTCTTCTCAGTGAATGATTCGTGATGCTGATGACTCTTTACACCCTTCCCCTCTGGCTGAAGAATCCAGAGAGGTAATGGAAGAGGTGAAGATAACATCAGAGAATGGGGTAAATACCAGAAAGTTTGTGTATAGATCACTTTAGCTGTATATAATTTACATTGTAAGTGTTAATATCAGTGTTACTGGAATAATAATTCTCAGATTAGTCTGTCAAGACTTTAATTGGACTAATAATAGATCCTTGACTATGCATACGAAGTGTGTTACTTCTGTCTACAGCAAAAAGATTTTGAGTGTAATAAATTTGTGGGATTCAAGCAACCTGTTCTATAACTTGGATGTAACAAATTAGCAACAAAAGGTAGGTCTAAAAAGTGCTCTCTGAGCATGTATTTTTACCTGTATTCTTACCTCCTGCAGACTAACCATCAGACATCTCTGGATAAGAAAGAACATGAGAAAAAATTTCATATGAGGTTTCTTCACAGAATTTCATCTGCCCATTATTGCAAGGGAGAGATTTGTTGCAGAAAGACTGGGATTCTGTTCTTGGGAACTCCATCAATATAAAGTTGCTCTATCATTGTTTAGGGAAGCCTTACTTCCCTGGCCCACTGTGTCCCTCACATTCCTGGTCCAGGATGCAAGTCCCTCATGTGGTAAACTCATGTACTTTTCACTTTTTCTCCTCTACCACAGGTCTTCCCAGGGTAGATAAGGAGCTGCTCCAAGCTTCACAAGAAGGAATATGTTTCCTGATTTGTGCTGACCTCCTAGAGCAGCTTTCCCCAGACACCTCCTTGCTGTGTCCAAATAACTGGCATCACAAAGCCAACAGTATAAGAACATTTCTCTTCTGAAAGCTGAAAACTCATGGATGACCTAGTCACAGTAGTACAGGGAAACTTTGCCTGGATTTTTCTTAAACTGTGTGTCTGCAATCCAGTTTCCTTTGACTAACCATTTTGTCCCGTGCAGCTTCAGTTCTACACACAAAAGTACTTCCTGCTTTCCCCAGAAGCTGAAATGCTGCCTTTTGCAATGTTGTTACAAAACATCCCACATACCATCCATTCAGAGGTGGTAAGGAGTCCACCCACATGTTTCTGTGCCATAGTGGTAATCTGTCTTCTTTGCAGGCCGTAAGGAGACAGCTCATCCCAGTTTGTCTTTTGAATGTCCCCAGGCCAGAGAATTGTTTCTGTGTTGGTATGTTACCTTCATTTGTTTTAGTGATAATTAAAAAATGCAATTGTTAGTCCTTTGAAATATAGATATTTTCTCATCTTTTGTAATATAGAAGAACAACAAAATATGTTTAACTCAGAAGAAACAGTATATTCAGCTCAAGATTGTTCTTGAACATGGGTTAGTGTTGTGCAGTAAATGAACATCAGTAAACAAGCGAAACAAAATCTTCCCAGACAACTTCTATTTGGCTGAGCTTGTACACAGAGACTGTTTTCACTTGTGGCCTCAATACTCTGAATTTCTTATTCCAAACTGGGGAGCATAACTGATTCTTGTTTCCCCTGCTTTCAAGTCTGCCTGTAAATTTACTAGCTTCAGGGAAATTTTGACATGTATCTAATGTAATAATATCATTAAAGACACTACTTTTAATTGGAAGAATATCTTTCTCTATCAATACTTTGTAAAAAAGTATTTCACATGTATTCAGATCATTAAATAATAAAAATTATGATTGTTTCCTCATTCAAGGCTTAACACTGAGTAGCTGACTAATCTATCAAGTTGCTGAATACCTTTTACTCTGAATGACATCAGTGTAAATCTGATGAGTAGAAGTCCAATAGCACATAGACAAATAAGAACAAGTGAGTTCATGTGTTAAAATCATCTACTGCTTTGATGTTGTACACAGTAGCAAATAAATAATTCCAGATTTGCAGCGTTAATAAGCAAAAACATCCATACTGACAAATAAGTCAAAGCAGCAACCATCCTTTTATAAAGAAAAAATTATTTTGTCAAATCAAGAAAGATTTTATTAATAAAATAAGGATTTTGCCCAAAAAACTCTTCATCATTAAACTGTAAGCCAGATGAGAGAGACCACATTGAGGAAAGGGCTGACAAAAATAACTTTAGAAGATGAGTCTTTGCTGCCAGTCAAATCTTGCATCAATTATACATTACATGTGAAAGACCTTGCTGGCTGTAGCCTCCCCCTGCATTAGCCAAATCTTATAACCAGGCAAGGGAAGAATCGTTTCATTAAAGAACAGTCTTGATCACACTGAGTCTTTCATTATCTCACAGCAAAGGTGATGCCTCGGTACTGCTAAGATAAAAGGGATACAAAAACAGGTCAACCTCATTGTGTGGAATTCCTTTATGCAATCTGATGCAGTCTGTCTTAGATATCAACATATTCTCTTTCCCTGTTACACAAGATGCTGCAATTGGGCTGTGCCTCCACAAACAGACTGCATAACCCAAGCAACAAGAATTCTAAGCCACTTGCTGAAAAATAATTACACAGTAGCACTTAAGGGAGTGGGAGGAGCTGCATAGGCAAAAAGCTATCAATTTGTGCTTTTCTTCTTTTATGGGAAAAAAAAATCTAGTCCATTTTAAAAGTAAAAAAAAAAAAAAAATGAGAAGTCTTTCTTTCCTATAATTAAAATAAAACCATGGACAAAGTTCCATTTTCATCAAAGCAAATCCAGAGTAACTACAGGAATACAAATGGAGTTTCTTCAAGTTTACCTCGCAAATGCTATGATTGGAATCTAGATTTTCAAGTGCCCGATATTGAAATAACACACCATAATCTATCTGGAAGAAAGTATCGAAAAATGTAGAGCATTAAGGTAGGTAAATTTCATACAGTATCTCTGCTGTAGATATAATTAGATAAAACACTTAGCTGGCAGAAAGAAAAAAAGGAATATTTCCAAAAGAGAGAACTTAAATCAGCGGCTGTGTTCATAACACATCAATTAATCCATCAATAAGTATTTTATGGACAGTTCTGACTTATTACTCAGTCAGGTTGGGTTTTGATCTGCCTTCAGCTCATCAGAAATACCAGTTCACTTCTGCATTCCTACTACACTGTTTCTACTTGTATTTAAAACAGACTGTGCCAGCTTGGGTCAATTCTAATAAATTAACGGGAGCAGAGGCCTGAGCCACAGTTTCCCACATGTCAAAGGGGCATGTCACATCTGGGGGACTGTAGAATCAGTCACTTGTCATCCTTCCCCCTGGTGCAAAGGATATGAAATTTTTTGTACAAAACAATGTAGCTCCCAGATGGACTCCCAGGCTTTTTTCTCAGAATATGGCACTCAAATCTATGGCCTGAATTGGGTCTTAAGGGAATTGAACCAAAGCCTCCTCCTACTTGAAAGACCTTAGAGGTATTGGGTAAGATTCAATTTAAGAAGTTCAGCATGAATGCTGGCACAGACACGTTTATGTATGGTACACATGGGTTTGTCCATCTGCACTAGTCCTCTGAGTTCCTGATATAATAAAAAAACATCCAGAGCACAATTTAGTTGACTGAATTCAGGTACCTAATGTCATTTCAGACACATGAGGACACCCCACCTGGCCCCCAGACACAGAGAAGACTTTTGGGCCTTCCATAGGTCCTGTTTCGTATATGTCGGCCTCACGAGGAAGCCTCAGATACCCCTGGGTGAGTGTGTCTCTCATCATCCCTGTTAATGGAGCCAAGTGAATGATTTACACGTCAGATTCCTGCCATCTACTGTAACATTCGTCCAACAACCCTGTGGGCTTTACTGACTATAGATCAAATGACTCACCAGTGACTCTATGAGAAACTTTGGTGCTTTCATATTAAACCCAAAATACAGAGGAGCTGAATGTCCAGAGCTGACTTTCACAAATGGACATTCTGAAGTGGGTATTTCTTCGCTTCTGGTGAGCCATTTCAGTTCTCCAGTATTGCCTATGCTTCAATCACCACCAGCAAGCTGCCAACCTGTCAGCACTTACAGTGCATTTCTACTTTGGATCTTCATGGGAGTCTCCTAGGAGTCTCCCAATAACATGTTGCACAAAGGCTTCCTTCCAGTCTCAAAATACATGCTCCATATCTCACTCTGACTCCTGGCTCAAGTCAGAAAGAGATAAAGATGCCTAACACTGAACCAAAGCTCTACATCTTCATTTGTCTGTGAGAATTAATACCAAGATAAGCTCAAAGCCCAACACCAAGGACAGTAGAAAAGTTTGAGGAATTTATGCCAAAACAGAGTAACACTGTTCATGTAGAAACACTCCTTATGTGACCATTTCCTCATCTGTGTCAGTTTAGCATCTGATCCAAAGCCTGCTTGTATATTCTTATTAACACCTTGAGGTACTGAGGCAAACACTTCTCCTGTCAGCCTAAATGATCTGGGATAAACTGGGACACTGTTGACATCAAGTTAATGTCCTGAAATTAATTGGTGACACAAAGAATAAATTACTGTCCCTTACAAAAAGGGGAACAGAACTGTACTCTTCGAGATCATAAAGAATATGGTGGTAGTGTTGCTGAGTAATAAAACATGCTTGAAGAAAAAGAAAAAAAACACCTATTTTTTTTAAGCAAAGAATTAAAAACAAGACATTGCAGGTCTGTAATAAAACTCAGAAAATGCTTCCATTAAGATTACAGACTTCTCATATGACCTTTGGTCTGCTAATTACTTAAATGTATTCCAAAACAATGATTGCAATCCTAAATTGATATTGCAACAAAGTATTTGTATGGGACCCTTACAATGAACATGATAATAAAATCAGTAAACATCAGCTGCTAGGGGGTTTAATTTGCAATTTTGTTATCTGCTGAAGGCACTAAAAAAGAAAATATGAGTAGATAAAACAGGATGTTTTAGGAACGCTTGACAATCACACTGTTCTGTCATTGGTTTGTATTTTATTTAATTTTACACTGGTTTTGTGGTGCACCTGCTCCTATCTGATAAACTTCAGCTCTATTTAAAGACATAACCCTTCTCTTCCACTTCATTCATATGAATGAATATAAATTAAGTAGTCATGTGATATTAATTTGGGGAAATTCATTCAGAGGCTTTTGGAGTCCCTGTTCTACCTCTGTAGATGTTATCATTTTAAAGTAGTTAAAATTCAATCTCTATTGAATTCAGCATATGAAGCAAAATTTATATGAATAGAAAGTTGCCGTGTCACAAAATGACTACAAGAGTCATTGAGTCCCATTATTTACATCACCTGTTACATTGGTCACACAAGTTTACATCGATCATAAAAAGCTGTAAAGCTCAGGACAACCTGGGAATGTGCTTACAGCATCTTCTTATAGATGTATCATGATACATCTACAGGCCAGTTTGCCACTGATCAAACCAATGAATATTTTCACAGCTATACCAACCAAGTTTGGTCCTAAATGTCCCTGTAAAGAAGAAAGAAAATATTTATCTTAAATACTTCTGCTGTGTTCAGTGCTAGAAATCCCAGCATTAAATTTCCAGTTGCTGCTACTCTGATTCCATCCTATTAGAGACTTGGTACCTTAGTTGGGACGGAATTTTTTTTTTTTTTTGAAGAATGACAGAGGAATTTTAACATAATGTATGTAATTAGAAGGATCTCTTCAAATCTGAGGAGTTACAATGTCATTAATTTAGTTAGACCTTTGTTCTTTCAACATCTAAAGCCAACATCTTCTAGAGCATTTTGTTCCACTTCTTGAGCCCAGCTTTGGTTATCTGCCAACAGGATAGTGATCCAGTTTGATGGACTACTAAGAATTCTCTATGTGAAACAATCCCAAAGTGAATTTTTCATGTAGTTGCTGAAGTGTCTCAGTTCACTTCTCTCCTGCCTTTCATCTTAAACCCAAAGCAGGAAAAGCCATTCAGAGAATACAGTCGCACAATTGCTGTTAAAGTTAGGAGTAATCATACAAAGAAGAGGATTAGCTTTTTTCCTTGGTGCCATGCTGTTGCCTCAACAGACTAAGATTCAGATGGATACAATGCTTCTTCCCTTTCAGAAGAGTATCTGCTCTGCTGCTTCTCACCTTATTCCTCTTTGCTGTAGAGGAATTTGTACTCTTTCCCAGTTTTAACTGCATCTTGCTAGCATGATCTACACTTGAGAGGGCAGTCTATCTTTTTTTACTCTAGCACATTCAGACAGATAAATACATTTCTTTCTCGGTGGAAGAGGAAACCTCAGGCAGACTTTGTTTCACCCAGTACACTCCAAAAATTATTCATCTGACTTTCCTCTTCTTGTTCCTCTTCTTGCTATCATATTTTCTCTCCTGCCTCTCCACAATCTTGTCTTTTTTTTCTGTTTTCCTTTTTGTTTTACTTGTCTGTCTTAAAACACTACTGGTGGTTGTTGTTTATTTAAAAAAAAAAAAAACCACACAAACCAAAACAATAGCTTTGTAATCACCTCCTTTTTCCTAAACTGTTTTTCTGTCATTCATCTCAGTGGCGGCAGACTCCTCATTAGAACAAAAGGTCTAAGTATGGTAGCTTCTTCAGGCTGTTTACGGCATAGAGCAGATTTTGCTTGAGTAGGTAGAGTCAGTAAAATATTTGATCAATATTGTAAAAAATAGAAGGAGCTTCTTAATTCAACCTCACCCATAGATGTTTCTGTTTTCAAATACATGTACAAAGTGTAGCATAAAAAACAGTCTGTCATCATTACATACAGTATTTTCTTTAAGAACTCCAGAGTTTGATTACCAAATTGACTGACACATAATTTTAGAAGTGACAGGAAAAACAACACCTGCTTGGGTTTACAGCACACACAGAACTTTCTGCTATACAGAAGTCACACTGCCTTTTCTGCATGGAAAGAGCATGGAAATGAGAGCTGTGATTCACATCCCTTCCCTTTTATGTAATTTCCAGCAGGTGCAAGGCATTGTAAGGTATGTGCAAGGCATATCTACAAAGGTAAAAGGGACAGTCTGGAGGCATGGTAAAGAAAATGAGGAAAATAATGTATGCCAAAAAGTCTTGCTGAGGCCTGTGGTCATTTAAAGGGAAAGATAAGACACAGCTCTTACCTTTCCCATCAAACTTCTATAACGTGTACCTCTAAAGCAGCTTGGAAAAGGTAGGGGTCTCCCAATTCAGCTGAAGTCCTGCTGCCAGAAGATAATAAGAACACAAGTCGCAGAGATGAAAACATAACAGGAGCTCAGAAGCTCCACAAAGGTGGCTCTAGCCTACATGAGGTTACTCAGGCAACCCTCCAGTGTGGAGCAAACCCAGTTGAACTGGTGGATGAGGAAGGAACAGACATGTACGAGCATGAGCTGACATTTAACATTTTTTTCTTTCTTGCTCTCTAAGTCAATGTCCCAGCCCTTTGGACACCCACGTATAAGTAGGCCTTCCAAAAGGACAATTCAGAACAACAGTCTAAAACGGTTCTTCTGAATTACCTTTGAGGAATTCCATTTTTTTCCTTTGAATAAAGACAAAACTTAGGGATACGAGCTAGCTGTTAGGTAACTGAATTTTGATGTTGTTATTTCTATTATTCTTTATGTTCTCAGTTTCTTATCTGTAAGATGAGAGTAGCCACACTACATGGATGTCAAAGGAATGTTGTAATGATAAATATCTCAAAATGGTTGCAGGGTTATAGTTAGACAATAGAAAAAGTATTATCATATTCGTAGATCAATTACCCTGTAATACCATTACTGTTCCCTCAGACTTATTATCTTTATTCATAGATAATAACATGATCTGCCCTCAGCGTGTATGAAGAAACTCTTCTGCAAATTCTTTATTGTCATATATCAAAAAAGACAATTCTTCCCTAAGAGTTTACAACCTAAAATATGATAGTAAGAAACAAAGTATAACAGTAGTAAGTTCCAGCTCAGCAAAACAAATGGCAAGGCATCTTGCCATCATCTAATGGCACAACATCTAATATGCAGATATGTCTCTGCCCCTCACCAAAACACATAGCCAAAAAAACCCAATAAATAAAATGCCACCCTCTATATTACATTCATGGCTCTACTTTAGTCACATATATTTTCTCAGCCTTGTGAGATGCAACAACCTGATTTTAAAAAGATTCTAGGGGACAATAAGCAGAAAACCAGACTGCACTGGGAAAAACATGCACACAAAATTCAACACCTGATAAAGGAAATCAAACACACTGTAATGGAAAATGGTGAATGAAGCTGGGAAGGTTAGATTCAATGACAAACCTTATTCTCAACACTCCACAAAACAGTGTTTTCATTTTTGAGTCTTCTGAGTCACTCTGGCAGTTTCTTATCCAAGAGAATGTAGAGTTCAAATGCAGGTTTCTGAGCTCTTCCAAGGGAATCATCCAAAATCCTAAGCAGTCCATAGAAAACTCCCTATTGACTTTAAAGCCTTTTGGATCAGATGCTTGAGGTTGGTTTCGTCTCATGTAACTTTATCCATCAAAAACTTAGTCGTGTGGTTTAAGATAGTTATCGTCATACTTTAAATTGTAAATGAAG